>NW_026057585.1:38350223-38450491 GCF_023721935.1 Panthera uncia
TCGGTTGGGCGTCCGGCTTCGGCTCAGGTCATGATCTCACAGTCCGTGGGTGGGTTCGAGCCCCATGTCGGGCTCTGTGCTGACCGCTCAGAGCCTGGAGCCTGTTTTGGATTCTGTGTCTCCCTCTCTCTCTGCCCCTCCCCTGTTCACGTTCTGTCTCTGTCTCAAGAATAAATAAATATTAAAAAAAATTATATATATATAGTATGTACATATTATATATGTATGTATACACACACATATATATGAAGTTTATATATTCATGAGTATCAGTTACCCATTGAAAAATATAAATTTTGGAAATTTGCTAAAACCTGTTGATCAATTTAGAATGAGGAACATGCTCAAAAGGGAAATTTGCTCATACAAAATTAAATATTCTTTAGAAATATGCTTTGGGTTTTCTAAAGTTCATTAAGTAGTGGGTAAAAAGAAGTCTAAGACGTAATTCAGATATTTCTGACTTTCTTCAAAATCTCACCTAGTATTGTGTAAAAGTCCTCAAGAGCATCTCAGTGGCCTAAAGCACTCTTTTATCATCCTTATTCACTTCTCTTCTCCCCATTACTTTTTAATATTTTAGAAACCACTTGGATGTGGTTCCCAACTGTTGCAAAAATCATTGGTGATATGTGAAATCTACTGTGATAAATAGCAATGAGGAGATTGGCATTGCTTAAAATGCCAGAAAGTCACCATCTCCAATTTTTAAATATTTGACTCTAAAATATGCATTTATAACCTTGGCTTCAATTTTGATCTCAGGATTTAAAAAATCTATGGGGCATCTTTGGCTAGATCTTATATATGTTCTTCCAGTGAAGCAAATTAGAACTCAATAAATTTCCTATGAGATCTGCTTGGCCCTTGTACTTCCTTCCCATTGTAGTTACTGGCATCATCATGCCTCCAATAATTCAATTAGAAAATGGGAAGCCATTTTCAAGTCCAACTTTTTCATCAACTTTTACATTCAACAGGAAACTGGGCCCTGTTGATTTTTTCTCTATGGTATCTATGATATCTATCTGCTACTCTTAGGAATCTTCCTCCTATGATGCTAACCTCATTAGTCGTCTTCATATTCTTCTCTCATGTTTATTTTAATCTATATACTAGCTCCATAATTTTTCTTATGTAATTGAAATCTGTCACTCTTTGTTGCCTACAAAAACAAATAACAGCAACTAAAAACCCTTTAAACTTCCTTTGCACTTAATTCTCAATACAATCTGATCTCTCTACTACTTTCTTAAATTTATTTCCTGAGATCTCCCTTTCATAATCTAAGTTTTCTTAGTTATGGACAGACTCACCATCCATCTGTATTTGTCTGACAGCCCCTTTGCCCAGACACAGAATTCTCCTATCTCAACCTGAAATGCTAAGAAACTCTTCCTTACTACCTCAAATGCCTTCTTCAAATTTTGTTCAGTTTTTCTTTCTATTTAAGACTCAGTGTTTAGGGAATCTTACCCAATACCAAACAGAATTAATTCCTTTTAAGTTCCTGTAGCATTTAATTTTTAGTTCCATAATATTATAGTCTGACATGTCATGGTGACCGTCTCTCCCATAAGCTTGTGATTTCCTTGAACAAAAGACTAAGTATCTTCTTCTTTGTACTAAAATGGAATTTTACATGAGATGCATGCAGAATAAATAGTTGTTACACTGAATTATATTGTAAATTGAGCAAACAGAATTATTATAAGGACTGAGTGATTTGGTCAAGCTCGGAATGGAGAGAGAATTCTCCAGTTCCACAAATCACAATGCCTCTCACATCAGCAGTAAGGGTGCCACTGCCATTTTAAGAAGCCACTGAATTGGAAGCTGCAGACTATTGAACCTCACTGTCTTTGACCCAGTGGGGAATACTGTCCACACCACTGCAGGGAGTCCTCTAATTAGGATCCTTGGTGCTTCTTCTATAAACCTTATCATCAAAATGGATGCATCATATTTGGCACCCCTTGCCACATAACTCAGTTCCAAATCTGACACAACATGCACTTGGCAGAAACTAAATTACGACAGAGCTCTAGATATGAGGAGACTTAGAAATGGAATTTTTCTTTTTTCCATCCTGTGTAGTACAAGAGAGTACAGTAAAGCATATTTGAAGCCAAGGTTGCGTGCCAGTGTGTGTTACCTAAAAGTCCTTGCATCCATAGCTACTGTTAATCCTAAATCTAAATTTCAGAACAAGAACAACCAGAACTACAACATGATCCTAGCTAACAGGATGCAACTGCCCCTCTATAGATGAAAATAACTCCTATCAAGCACTGTTTCCATCTCTGTGTGATCATTTCTAATTCAGTCACAGCCCTACCTTAATATTGCAAACCACGGGTACAAATATAAAATTAACCACCATCCACAATGAATATAAAATTATGGGATAAAGGAAGAGATAGAGGAAAATGTAGTTAATAGAAAAACACACATCACAGAACAAGGAAGAATATGTGATTATCTACTGAAGACCTCATTTGTGCAGCTGGTAGTGATGCCGTGGTTGTTACTGATGGTCTCCCTCCTCTTTCAAGTCCGTGTTTCCTTTGGTTCTCATCCAGAGTCTCATAGCATTCTTTATTTGGGAAGGAGACTCAAACATTCATACCTGGAGGGTCAGAACTGTCAGAAGTCCTCCTTATGTTGAGGTGCTATAGTTTTTCCATTAACTTTTTAGCAGAAGATAGGACAGTTCTGTCAGAACCACCAGATGATTCACTGGGTTCCAAATCTTTTCTATGTCCTAATATGCAGCGGCCACCCTCTTTCCCAAGATTGATGAGGATCGATAACCATAGCCCACCATAACCTTCTTTTTGTTCATGTTGATTATTAAATGTCACGAGACTGTAGCGTGGCCAGGTGGCAGGCTCCACTCTCAGTCCAACAGAGGTATCATTATGTTCCCTTGTGGAAGAATTTCTTCCCTGGGGACTAAAATCCATAACCAGGAGAGGCCAAGATCACAGGGATTAGAAGTGACATTTTTTAAAGGGGTTGTAAAGTGGAATACTGACAAATGTAACTCCTATTCTTACAGGTGCTTCCCAGACCCACGAATTTATTACTGCTGTGGCAAAAACAGCACCATGATACCGGTGGTTGGTTAACATTATCATACATCACCAAATCTTATAAGGCTATTTTTCAGGTGGTACCATTACTGAGTAGTAAATACGGTCTTCATTATTTTGTAAGGCTCACAGTCTCTGGATGATGGAGCACGTGCTAAGACTATCGAATTGTGTGATAACTATCCCCTTGCTCTGCTTTTTTTGCTATAAAGTGAGAGTCTTGGTCAGAAGCAATTATGTGTGGGGTATATTAGAGTGAAGAAGGCATTTAGTAAGTTTATGGATATTGTTTGCAGAATTGTTGTGGGCAGGAATGACAAATCTGTATGCAGAATAAGTGTATGTTACAATGTGGGCAAATTGCTACTCATTCTGTTATCAAAGAGGTAACGTTTTGCCAGGTGGTAGGCCTTTTTTTCCCAGTTATGGTGCCATATTAGAGGCCCACCATTACTTTTTTTTCTCTGCTAACAGAGCACTGAGGCTAGAAAATACAACATTTATCCCAGATGTCTCTGTGGCCAGCTCGAAACCAAGAATTCTATTACTAAGGAAGCTGTCAGAAAGCAACTTGTAGGCTCTTCGGCAATACTTAGTCCAGTGATACATATTTAAATCTAGTCTCAGTTTAAATGCAAATTATTTTAACAATAGAAGTGAAATTTATAAAGCATTTTAAATTAAATGCTTATATGGGACATCTGGGTGGCTCAGTCAGTTAAGCCTCAGTTCAGGTCATGATCTCACAGTTCGTGGATTCAAGCACCCTATTGGGCTCTTCGCTGACAAAGCCTGCTTGGGATTCTGTCTCTTTGCCTCCCTCCTGTTAGCTCTCTCTCTCAAAATAAATAAACTTAAAAAAAGTTAAATGCTCATATAACTTTATTGAGCAATGGTGTTAGATCATTTCACACAGAGTCTCACTGGATTTTCAAAATAGTCCATAAGATTAGTTTTAATATAGTCATCTAAATCTTTGTTTTAATATAGTAATTTAATATAGGCATTTAAAAAGTTAAGGGATTTTAAATATTTTGCCTATGATCAGAGGGTCACAACTAGAAAACAAACTCAGTACTTTTCAAACTCTACCACTGTTTCTTTTTTTCTTAAATGTTTATTTTTGAGACAGAGTAACAGTGGGAGAAGGGCAGACAGAGAGGGAGGGAGAGAATCCCAAGCAGGCTCTGTGCAATCAGCACAGAGCCCGATGCAGAGCTGGAACTTATTGAGTTGTGAGATTATGACCTGAGCTGGGACCAAGAGTTGGACACGTAACCAACTGGGCCACCCAGGCACCCCACTCCCACTGTTTACTAAGCAGAGATACTGTTTAACTTATTATGTGATCGCTTCCAGTGGCTGAAATTTGTTTACAGTATTTATAATGTACCAGGCACTAGGTTAGCATATAGTTTCTCATTTAATCCTCTTATTGACCACATGAAATACACATGCTGTCTCCACTAAAAATTTTTTTTTTAATGTTTATTTATTTTTGAGAGAGAGAATGTGTGAACGGGAGAGGGCAGAGAGAGAAGGAGACACAGATTCCGAAGCAAGCTCCAGGCTCCAAGCTGTCAGCACAGAGCCCGATGTGGGGCTTAAACTCATGAACTGAGATCATGACCTGAGCCAAAGTTGGATGCTTAACTGACTGAGCCACCCAGGAGCCCTGCTATCTCCATTTTGTACTTGATAATATTGAAGCTTAAAGAATTTAAACAACTTACCCAAATTCATGGAATTAATAAGCAGGATTCAGTGCAAGGCCATAAGACATCAAGGCACAGACTACTGAATACATACAATGCTGACTTTGGAAGTAACGTTGGATGAGAACCAGGTTAACAACTTAGATGATAGCAATTTATTTTAAGAGTTAGGGAATGTAAATTAAAGAGACTACTTTAAAGAAATACCCATTTCTACATGAGATTTTTATGCACAGTATAAAAAATAGTGTAAATAAAAATTCAACATAATTTATATTCTATAAATATATTGAAGTGTGAATATCAATAAATTCCTTTTAAATCTAATTTATTGGGCCTCAGTTTATAGGTGGCTCAGTTGGTTGAACATCTGACTCTTGATTTTGGCTCAAGTTGTGATCCCAGGGTTGTGGGATCAAGTCCCGCATCAGGCTTTATGCTGAACATGAGCCCGCTTAAGATTCCCTCCCTCTCTCTCTCTCTCTCTCTCTCTCTCTCTCACTGTCTCTCATTCCCTCTGCCCCTCTTACCCACTTGTGCTCTCTTAGTAAAGTAAAATAAATAAAAAATATGTTATTTTTAGAACCTAATTTATTGTGGAAAACAAGCATTGCACACATGTGTAATGTCACTTTAAAGACAGTTATTCAACTTTATGTAAATATATCTTTAAAAAAGTCTTTTTAATAGTCATTTTATGATTTAGATTTATGCTTCATAAATGAGAATTGACATTTAAATCAGACATTTTATTGGGAATTATAATTTTTAAAAATAATTCAACATTTCTATGAAATGAAAGTTTAAATGTTCTGACATATTTTAGGAGTTTTTAAGTGAAGAAAATCTTCAAGTATCTTACTGTGCTCTAAATGTAGGAAAGGTTCATGTACAATACAGATCAAATACTTTATCCAAAGGGGGGGAAAAAAAAGCAGCACTCTGAGAATAGTAAAATGCTTAGTTTCCATGGAATGTGTTTGACAGTAAGATTTTTAAAAGATCTAAGGGGCTGACCTTTCTCCCCCACAAACTAAGTAGACTTTTTAAAAATGAGCACATCTGGTTTATGTTCCTAAACCTCTGGCCTTTAAAAGCTTTGTTCCCAATTCACACAAAACACCATTCAGGATTGCTTGACATAGTGACCCTTCCCTGTAGGTGGTTAGGTGAATAAAATGATTAAATACAATCAGGAATTCAATATGTACGTATATAGTAAAGTTAACATTTGCATCCTGAAATGACTAGTAAACAGTTGCTGTTCATGGGCATTATCTTCAGCACTTTTACTTTTTGGAAGTTCTAATTATAAAATATTATTTTGCAAGAAGCAAATTTGTCTTTTTTTTGTAAATAATTACACCAGAACTACTATCTAGCAATTTAGAACAAAGCCCATGGTGTTAAAAGCAGAAGGTTTTTTGTTTTATTTCAAAGCTCAAATGCTGTCACTGGGGGAAAAAAGGAAAAAAAAGAAAAAAAACACCCAAAGGGTAGTCAGGTTGGATCCATAAATCCAGATGGCCGTTCAACATTTAACAAACTCTTTGGTACTCAATTGAGTTAAACATTAAATGGTGCATTGGCAAGGACGATTTCATTTCTATGAGGCCCGCTAATAAAATGCTCAGAGTTATTTGTGTAGAGTGTAATTCCTTGTGACTTTGCCTTCCATTTGCCTTGAGGACATACCAGTTTAAAAGTGTTCACCACAGTACACCATGCATAACAGGTAATCTGCCTAATTAAGTCCTATAAGGATGTTCTAAGTAAAATGCTGAAGAGCTTCCATAACCCCTGCTTCACCCTCCCCACGCACCAGAGCTTCTGAGATTGAGAAACCCCAGCCATTAACTCAAGTGTTTACACTTGAAGCTGAAATTCTACTTTGCCAGAATGGCTCATTTCACATTTTACAAATCTGTTTTCTCATTTGTAGGCAGAAAGAATCTGTCAATTTTTTATATTATAATTCTCAACTTGTTCTGATAGTGAATGATCTAACATATAACTGCAATTCGTATTGCAAAAATCACACTGGGACTGGGACTGCTATATTCAGAGACCTAATAAGATTTACATCCATATTTTGAGTGCATTCATTTGGTATATTTCAATGAATTATTAATTATGACCAACAATAAAATATTATTTTGCTCAGATGCACAGCAATAGGAAAGATGCCCAAGAGAAATTTATCTGACAGCTCAAAACAGAATGGCCAAAATCCACTCATAGGTTACTCATCCAACACAGCGTGAAGCGTATTTGCCCATCAAATGCACTCAGTGAATATTTTTCTCAGCTTGTCAATGTTTTATCAAGAGAATAAAAGCCAAACTTTGGGATTCAGATAAGAAACCCAAATTTAATGATTAAAAATAAAATATGGTAGGTGAATAATAAGCTTCTTGGAAAGCTCAATTATTCTAGAAATTGATAACAATGATTTTTATTCAACTCACATCAATATAGCTAGAATGATTATACTACATAGTCAAACTGCGTGTTATATATTATTTAATCTACTTCTATTGACACAAAATACTCAGTACTTTTATCACACTACTTTATAATCATCCTTTCCATTCTACTCAGTAAACCTAAAAGAGAAGCATATTAATTACTGACTCCTTATTTTCTTTTACTGCACACATTGGACTGATTGCCAAATCAGTTGTACTTCTTCATTCTATATACATCTTTTAAGTTTGTTCCTTCTTAATTTGTCCTCAGGTAGACTGCTCCAAATGGGCTTCTGGCAGCATTTTTTTCCTCAACTATACAAATAGTTCAGTAATAAGTCCTCTTCTGTTACCTGGCAGCTGTCTTAGAGACATCCTCAGAGGTGTCGACTAGGGTAACTGCTAGTTACTGATAGGATCCTCAGGCCATTTCAGTTGCAACATGTCTAATGGCTGGTTGTTAGTTTCCCAGTCCCAGAAAGAAGTTAATTGTGAACACCTAGAGATGATGAGCTCCATGAATAGCCAATAGGAGTCAGCTGAACACACACATACCTAATGTTAGACCCAAATAACTGGAGAGCAACTTTGTAGTTCACAACTGGAGTTGATTTACTTACCATGTGAGCACCTTGGGGAAAGTTATTTAATTTCTATGCCTAAGTTTTCTGATCTGAAATAATAATTCTTACTATGTAGGTCCATTCAGAAGATTGAAAAAACAATATTGTGGAACTTCTACAAAGCCAGGCACATAGACACAGTGCTAACAAAGAGTAGTTAATATAATTAGATTAAACCTTGTAGTTCTAAAATCAACCTTTTATGTCAAAATAGTTCTTTCTTGTCACTGCTTCAGCTATATCTGCTGCCATTATTCCTTCCTTAAATTTGCATAAACCACTCATGATCTTCAAGTGTGTGCTTCAAAACAGATATGTTGGATTTTTTACTTATCTCCAACTGTAGCTTTTAATTTTACCGTTCCCCTTCATTTTAATAATCTTTAATAAAAGTTTTAGAACAGGAATCAGAGACTGCCAGTTGACATGGGATTTTTTTATTCAACTGTAAGTGGGTTTTTTTTTCTTTTTTTGGAATTATTTGCTATTTTAAAAGAAAATTACTTTTCTTTTTTAATATCTTATTTATTTACTTAGAGAGAGAGAGAGAGAGCGAGAGAGAGAGAGCGCGAGTGAGCATCCAAGCAGGCTCCATACTGTCAGTGTGGAGCCCAATGTGGGGCTCAAACTCATGAACCATGAGATCATGACCTGAGCTGAAATCGAGAGTTGGATACTGAAACTGACTGAGCCACCCAGGCATCCCAAAAGAAAATGAGTTTTCATATAAAAATCTGGATTTTTCCTTCTCTTAAAAAGTCCAAAGTCAGGTAGTTTGGGGGCTCATATTAGTCCATGGCCAAACCAGTTGGGCCTGGATAATGGCTTCACTTTTTTAGCAGTTTATCCATCATAAATCAACCTGCTTCCCATATATCTGTGAACTGTGCGCTCCTTACAGGGTTTTAACCTTGTGTTCTCTGCCTTAGAATCTTGTCTTAAGGCTAAATACTGAGTCTAAAATGCTTGTGTTTTACTTTTCTTTTTTCCTGCTTATTTTGAAAAGATATTTTAGCATCACTAAATTTAGTCCTATCTAGACATGAAACTTTTACATCTAAACTGTCTTAACTTTCTATTTGTTTCTTTATTTTAGCCTCTATGTTTCTAATAACATGATATGTGTTATATGTACATATATATTTAAAATTCAATTAAAACCAACAGACATTAAGTGCCAGCTATGAATACATGACTGTTAGGAGTTTATAAAAGGTGACACAATATAAAGAAAGACCAATACAACACAAGACTTAGTCTTAACGGGGAGAGAGGCAAATAAAATTCTGATACGTGGCTAAGTATAATGTGATATAATAGTGTTGCAAACAAAAGCACTAGAGGCCCAGAGGAAAATCCTCATGAGTAGCATGCGAGAATGTCCTTGGAGACAGTGACATTTGAGCTATGCCTTGAAAAGTGGCATTGATTTGAAGAAGAGGAAATATGTGTGCAGGGCAAGAGGAATGACAGGATAAATGAATGGAAAGGCACACATAGGATGTGATTGCTATTTTAGAGTTCAAGATGTGATGAGGAAGCAGGTGGAAGATAGTGGAAGATAACTACGTTAAGAATATTGCAACCAAAATGGCCATTTGCTTGACTTCTGGGCCAAAGACTTAGGACTTTATTTTGAAGGTAATGGGTAAACCACTTAAGACAGTTTTTTTTTAAATTTTTTTCTAATGTTTATTTATTTTTGAGAGAGAGAGAGAGAGAGAGCACGCGAGCATGAGTGGGGGAGGGGCAGAGAGAGATAGAGGGAGACCCAGAATCTGAAGCAGGCTCCAGCCTCTGTGCTGTCAGCACAGAGCCCGACGTGGGGCTCGAACCCACAGACTGTGAGATCATGACCTGAGGTGAAGTCGGACGTTCAACCGACTGAGCCACCCAGGCACCCCCTACTTAGGACAGTTTAAAAAAAAAAATAGTCACATTATGTGATCCAATAAGATCCCACAAGCATAAGGTACCAAGGAACACAATGAAGGTAATGGAATATTGTCCAATACAAATTTCCACTGACTTAGGGTTAAACCTTTACCACCATTATTGACAAGATGGGCATCCCTCTCTAGCTCTGAGAAACTGAAAAAGGTCAAAAAGTTTGGAATGTCAGGGACAGGCATAATATGAAAGGTTGGTTTTCAGTATTGTTCTGTCATTTGCAAGATCCATAATGAGCATCCATTTTAATGTTAATTCTGGACAAAAGTGCCCCACGGTCCAGTTCCAGATTAAATGCCAGTCATCCTCTGCTACACAAGAGCAGATGTGGCTCTTTAGCAAACCCTGTCCAAAACTGGTCATTTGTCTTCTATTTTTACTTTTAATTATCTGACTTCCAATTCATCCTGTTTACCAAAACTTTTAAAACGCTGTGATAATATATTAATGTGCATTTTTTATTATGTTAAAACCATCTCCTTTTTCAAGATCACAGAAAATATTATTATTCATACATTTTTATCTCTCTGGGATTAAAATTTGCAGGATCAACATGACTAATGAATATTCCACTAAAAATAAACAGACTTCCCTTCTTTCAAGGTTACTGTAAGAGGTGTTTTCCTACTTGCTGTGAACAAATAATACTAGCACCAACTGGGTTTTATTGCTTTTTTATTATAAGTGAAGAAGACTAAAGAGAAAAACTGGGATGTGAGATGTTCTGAAAGTAGTTTGTATGTATGGCTCTAGATGTCTTTATTATCCTTGACTTAAATCTGTTTTTTTTTTTTACTTCTAATATCAGAATGTAAAACAATTTTTATTTTTCATATTACTTAAAAATAATCACATGCACTTGATTGTCTTTGTTTAATGTCATCCTTGTAATCCGTGCATCACTTCTGCTTTATATGTGGGATTATTTTATAATAAATCTTTATGATTGGCATCTTGAAAAGATTCACCTTATATCAACATTTTAGAGAAAAGGGGATGATGATTCCTTTATAATTTGAAATATTAAGATAATTTGATCTTTTCATTCTGATCCCCACAATTGACAGTTAACATAAACCTGTCCAAAGCACAGTTAGCATAGTTAAAGCTACTGTCATTGTGTAAAGAGTAAATTAATAATAAATCAGGACATACCAATAATCAGTATAACCCAATAATTATTCAGCTGTGTTGGACCCCTGAAAGGCACACTTGTCCTATGTTATATAAATACTCCATAAAATGAAAAAATACATAAATACTCCATAAAATGTATATGCTGCTCAGGACACAATGAAATTCTTTCCATCTGGAAAGTAGTCACCATTCTTTTTCAAAACATGTGGACACCTTTAGGTCATCTAGGTTGCCTTGTCTGTTGCCTTCTTTCTTCGTCTTGGCACGTAAGTTTTCAGTTATCTGCTCTTAGTTGATATGCATGATCTTTGACTTGTAATCTGTAGCAAGACACAATCATTGTTTAATACATATCGCCTTGATATCACAGTGTTTTAAAGATCACACACATTTAGATCCAGGTCATCACTAGATTATTAGCCTCAGGAATGGGAGCCATGATCTCTCTTGTTCACTACTGTATCTTCAGCATTTTAGCTGGCTTTCTTTGATGCTGCTCCAGCAAAAGAAGAGGCCATGTTGCCTCATTTCTTCCATGAGTGTTTAAAAACCAGATTCCTCATTCACCTTCCAGTGATAACTGAGACCTTTCATGACACCGCACTGGAGGAGGGATTGGGGTACCTTGTTATAGCATGGAGAGAGTACAATTCTCAGCTCATCACTCAGTGTTGGCTGGCATGGGTGAGGGTAGGGCAATATTTTTTCTGCAGTGTTTGAGTGGAATAGAGTGGTCTAAAATTATTACCTTGCTAGGCTGCCCATTTCCTGGTCATTTAGTTAGAACATACTTTCCTTGTTGCTGTTTTTTTGTTTGATCTCCCTAGTGTGGCTAGGTTGCTAACCTCTTTTGCTCTAAGTCTGGAATATATGAAGTGAGAAGAAAACAGAACAAACTCACCACTGTATTGTTCTTTGGGTCCCAAAGTCCCTATCTGTCTTCTACCTTCTTTCAGAATTCTCTTATGTTTGTTTTATATATAATGCTCAGAGCTTCCAGTTGTACTTGGGAGGAGGAATAGGAAAAAAAAAGTATATCTTCTCCATTTTTCAAACACTTGGGAACTAAAGAATATACTTCTAAGCAATCCACAGGACAAAGTGGAAATTTTAAAATAAAAAATGCATTAAGACAGAAATCATCACGGAGAATTACAGTTTGAATACAGAATGGAAGATGATGTAACAATTTCTCTCTTGAAGAATGTCTCCATTGTCTCCTGGATAGCCACAATAGATTAGCTATTGATGATTTTTTGGTCTGTTTTGGTATGCCTTTTGCTGAAGAGAAACATACTCTTGTAAGTGTTTCAGGCTTCATGTTAAATATAACACTTGGAAGTACACACACACACTCACACACACACTCACATACGCATACTTCCAAGTGTTATATATACATGCCTAGATACAAATATGTGTGTGTGCGTATATATATATATATATATATATATACGCACACACACATATATACACATGTTTGTATGTGTATCAATCACTTGGTAATATCAAAGGCCCAGAATTCAGTGTTCTGAATGACTACACATTGAAAGATTAATATACAAGTAACAAAATATTTTTGTTTTATATAAAGTGTTTTTTTAATATATTTCATGTTTTACTTTTTTCTTTAAAGTTAATTCATGAGTTCTAAGTCTGCAATGTATAGATTATTATTTAAAGGAATTTCTCAATTAATATACCTTTGAACTTTCTTTCCTATCGATTCACATACTACAAAGGAGTCTATCATACTCTAGGTTTCAGAAATGTACTGAACTGTTTTGGAGGAAAGCTGCCTTGCCCAAAGTTCTGCAGACTACAGCAACTCTAGATAGCTCTTTATATACTTTGTGTACCAAATCATTCTTTCCCCAGCCATTACTCTTTGGACTAAGAATAGAAATTGATTGACTGAAATAGGAAATTTGATGGTTTGTGACTTCTAAACTAGCAGGAGATAAGGTTTAATTGCTTGAGAATATAATTTTCTGGATGATATAGTAACAGAAAATTGTCAATATATTAAGCTGCTATTGGATTTCAAGAACCATCACTGTGCCATGATGGCATTATTCACTATTCATCTTTCTTTGGAAAGGTCTAAACCCCAGAGCTGATGGTCAGGAAAGGGCAGTGACTGTTTGGATCACTACAATTCCACAAGAGAAGGAAGAAAAGCCTCTGCCTATTCTCCCAGTTTTTAGTTTCTTCCATGCAACTAAGTAAATAGGTAAGACAAATGGAATTATAATGACATGAATTATCAACTATATTGACCTGTCCAGAGCCAGCCAATGGAAAAAGACTTTTGCAATATCTCCAAAGTTGTCAAGTACTTATGTGTGAATTTGGGCATTTATGTAAAATGCAAAGCCATGCCTTTATATTCCCTTTTCACTTATACCTATATTTCCTCTTGTTACTTCTCTTTTTTTCATGACACCACACTGGAGGAGAGATTGGGGTACCTTGTTACAGCGTGGAGAGGGTAGAATTCTCACCTCATCATTCAGCCTTTGCTTGCATGGGTGATGGTGGTGCCATATTTTTTCTGCAGTGTTTGAATGGAATAGAGTGGTCTAAAATTATTGCCTTGCTAGGCTGTCCATTTCCTGGTCATTTGGTTCCAAGCAGGTTCCATGCTGTCAGCACAGAGCCTGACATGGGGCTCAATCCCATGAACCGTGAGATCATGGCCTGAGCCGATATCGAGAAGCAGATGCTTAACCAACTGAGCCACCCAGCTGTCCCTCCTCTTATTATTTCTCTTGAGAAGGTCAGTAGCACCTCTGGGTCACCTACAGCACTGATTATTTCCATACCTAAGTTTGGCTTATACATGGTATAATCATAACATCAAAAGAGAGGGGATAGAGAGATGTCCTGGGTCATCTTGTTTGGCTCTTACTTTTTTGCTACTTGCTTAGTGATAACCCAAAAGCTCCTTGAATCTATTTTCAAATATGTGCAAATCATATCATACTGCTTATGTAAAGAAGCAGGTTTTTACTTTCTCTTATATTTTATGGAGAGCAATGAAGTTAAATTGACCTATTTTTGTCTTTCATTGTTTTTGTACTGTTGATTTTATTTCAGGTTTACACCTGTTTTCCTTCAAAAAGTCACTAATTTTTCTAACGCTATTTATATGTCAACATACTAGTGTATTTTATTATCAACTTTATTACCTATTAGAGGTATTAAGGAGTTCATACAATGTAAATAAAAATTATGTGTATGTTATGAAAAGTAAATATTAGACCACTTCCTTAGCTTTCCTTTCCAAGCCGATATCCTGTAGAAAGCCCCCGCTGTAAGGAAATTCTGAAGATCATTGCAATAACACTTCATTACTTGAGGTAACCTAAGTGAGGCCTTTGTTTCTTGCATCCAGAAATGATTAACTCATGCAATTCTTAGTGCTATAAAGATACATCTATCTTTTTTTGTTAGGACTTTACTATACTCTTTATGAAACTAGCGGACTTTCTGTGGGAGATTGTACTAGTAAAATTCTTCCTTTTATCATTCATAATACTTACATCTTTACAAATGTAACACTAATGCCTGCCTTTACTGTATCTAGTATTTAGTATCTAGTATTTAGTATACTGTATCTAGTATCTAGTATTCCATTTAGATATGGAATAATTCATGTTGTTTCTCACTGAATTAGATAATTAAAACTTTAAAAAAAATTTTAACGTTTATTCATTTTTGAAAGATAGAGACAGAGTGTGAGTGGGGGTGGGGGGAGAGAGAGAGAGAGAGAGAGAGAGACAGAGAGACAGACGGAGAGAGACGGAGAGAGACAGAATCCGAAGCAGGCTCCAGGCTCTGAGCTGTCAGCACAGGGCCCGACGTGGGGCTCAAACGCACGAACTGTGAGATCATGACCTGAGTTGAAGTCAGACGCTTAACCTACTGAGCCACCCAGGCGCCCTGATAATTAAAACTTTTAATGCAGCCTATTTTTTTAAACTTTCCAAATATTGATTCTCTACGTATGACTGGATGGTATTTTGAAGTATTAATTTGTGCTCTTTTCTTCTGTCTGAATTTTTCTTTGTCCCTTTATTAAAGTAGTTCGGATGGTGCTTCATTTCTCAGAATGGGTATGTAGAAACATTGAATGCATTAGTCATCTAGAAAGTGTCCTGGAATTTGTTTTCTAACAATCTCAGCATATGGAAAAAGATAGGATCTGAGGGAAAAAGAGGTCTAAGGAAGCAGGAGACATAAAAGGTCTCCATAAGGCTCAGAGACACTCCCCTAGCTGTTGAGAGGAAAGACATGTACAGGCTCTGGAATAGTAGGAACCGGGGTCCTATTTTCTGATGGTGTCCTGGTGGAGGCAATGAGACCTTAGAAAGGTAAACCCACAGAATGCATCTGTGGATATATTAACAAGGGCATCAACAACTGTCTCTCACATATGATCACCATACACCAGCTGAGGCCATATGAAGTCAACAGATCTCCCAGACCTGATGGTCAAGCACAAATAGGTAAATGGCATATCTCTACAATCAAGTTTATAGAGTGTGATTGATGACCAGAGAGCCTGCCTCACCCCATCCAGCTGCATGGACCCATTGTAAGGATCAAGAATCTTGAACACGATGTCAGCTTGAGGATTGGGTAGAAGTTCCAATAGTGACTAAGATTAAATTTGTTCTAATTTAATGGGATATAAATTAGATAACAGAACTCAATTTAGAAAATGCGGTGCCCTGGATGGCTCAGGCGGTTGAGTGTCCAACTCTTGATTTCAGCTGAGGTCATAATCCAAGAATCATGGGATTGACTCCTGTGTCCAGCTGCAGCCTGTGCTTGGAGCCTGCTTAAGTTTCTCTCTCTCCCTTTGCCCTGCTCTCACGCTTGCTCGCTCTCTCTCTCTCTATCTCTCTCTCTGTCTCTCTCTCTCTCTCTCCCAAGTAAATAAATAAATAAATGATAAAACATAAAATAAAATGCATTTTCCACATATCTTACTGTTTTTAACTTAAGAGTTTTACTTTTTATAAAACCAGTCATATTCATACCATAAAGTATTACTCTACTTTAAAATATAGTGTACTTTTTAGATTTTTTTATATCATGTTTTTGATAAGGAAGTATTTAAACCATATTCGCATTTTCTATCCATGTTCACAGGGATGTTACCATGTTAAAGATGACAAACATACCTCAAGCCTAGAGTATTGTTTTGTTACACAGTATGTGCTAATACAAAGCCTGGAATTAAGGCCTAAAGACATGAATTAATTTTTAAAAAATGAGATCTTACAAAAGACCTCATTACACTTAGAATGTCTAAAGATTGCAAGGAGCATCTTAGATTCTACAGTCTTTCCTAGATTTCAAAGATTCAACAGTTTATAGTCTCCTGTATTCCTTTCCTCTCATGAGACCAAATGCTTTGGAGAAATGACCTTCTAATGTAGTAAATTGAGATCTAACTACTAATTACTAATTGTTATTGCAATTCTTGACCTGATCTCCAGAGCTGGAAATCAAATCCTTGTCCCTGGAGTGTAACCAGATCTAATAGGCAGCTTCTGAGTTGACGCAGAAAGAAGGTATTAGCAAATGAGTGACTTCTAAAGTGTTACCTTAATGAACAGCATTCGATGTAATGTGTTTTGAAGCTCAAACTAGGTGAATGTACCTTCCTTTTCACTGATAGTAGTTAAGTACAAAATTTCTCTATTCCTTTATTTAGAATGAAGAAGCATATTAGTGAAAAATGTATAAGAAAGTTCCCTATTGGTACATTTTTAATAGCTTCAAGCTGTTAGCAGTTACATTGTCCCTAGGTATGGGGTGGCACATGTTATGGTTAACTGATGAGCACAGAGCCTCTTTTGACATACAGACATTTTTCTGTTACTGGTATCAGCCCTGAAAATGTATTTCCAAGCAATTAAGCCTTAACTCCTGCTGGTTTGGAAGCCATGAACCTTCAAATTCCCATTCAAATTATTCAACACCTACCACTGGTGGAAAAAAAAAAATACAACTTCATTAGTAAAAGCCACAAAGAAATCTATTGATAAGTTCTTAAAGTTTCTTTAAAATGGGAAAAATGCAAAAGTGTTCAGATTGTAAATTAGCCACACAACTCCAAAATGACCTCACTTTCTTTTTTTCATAACTGCAAGGATTTACTTTATGAGGTCTTAGGTTTAACAACATAGTTCGCAAAGAATGTGGACACCAAAATAAGTATGTGAAAAGGTTATATGTAGGGAAGCAGGGAGAAAGCCAGGGCAAAGGAAGTAGGATTATTTAAAAACTGTGTAGTTTCAACTTTTTTCAAAGTTCTGTATGTACTAGATAGTCTCTTGGCAATTCTAAAATTAGAACAACTGGATAGTGGAATTTTCCAAGTAATTCCCATCATGTTTATGGACTATTTATTCTTCCCCTTCTCATTTTCCCTGAAGTGTTGTGGAGACGTTTGTACATGAATCTGTTTTCTTCTCTCCAAAAAGAATAGCACAGGAAAGTAATGTGAGGTGGGAATGGAAAGGAACTCTCATCAGTAATAGTTTTGCATAGTATTGGGGGATATCATAAGGATATATTTTTATTCTAGGGAATTGTATTATTTTCACTGCCTACCACATCAATTTGTTCCAATATCACATAAGCAGATTTTCCTCTACAAAGGTAGCATTATATTTTGAAAACATATATGATGTGAACTAGACTTCATAACATAATAGTGAGAACTGGGGGTGTAACTTTACCGAATTATTGATGGTGGAATGCTCTGCTAATGGTCTCCATTATATCTTCTGTTTATATTATACTCCTTGATGGAAGTTTGATATTTTTGTTTCATATGTAAACCTAAAAAGTTTCATTTTTAAAGAAAGTTAAATCATTGTAATGTGAAGTTCTGCCTAGGTAGATGTCCTACTCTTTCTCTTTTTTCTTTTTAATGCTTTAAAAGCTCTGCAGTTGCTAGATGATCTAGCAAATGATGGTCCATTGTGTTAAACATTCTCTCATTTAGGCTTTAACTTCGGACTTTGAGTTGTTAATCTTTCATTCTCACAATAATAGCATATTATCATATTTTTAGCTCTTCAGGTGGAAGTTAATATAAATATACTACTGAATTATCTTGATAACTTCCTGGGTAGATCTTTTAAGGATAAGAAAGGAGAATGAGCCAAGTAGAATATCTATGACAAAGCAGTGGAATATATCCCATTAGAATAAATCTCTATTTTAAGTGTATTATCTCAATCAGCTACCAGGAATTACGTTTATGGCATCAGCATGGAAATGAGCTTCACTGGTGAGTTAACTGATATTTATAAGGGTTGATCAGAGCAGATTTGGAAAGTAGCAAATGTTTGTCATCTGTTGCCACTTTCCCCACTGTTGCTTTTATCCATGGCCTTTTAAATGTTCTATAAAACTTTTTATTAAAGTTTACCAAGGGTCCTCTGCAGAACTGAAAACTAACAAATGAGTGATAACTCCTCTCCAGAAACTTAGAGTCTCCTCAGGGAGATAAAACAAGCAGTAGTAGTAGCAGTAGGGACAGTACCCACATAAAGGAAGAGAGACTTCATTTATATATCAGTTGTTGCAGTAAAGCTTCAGAGAGGAAGTGGGATTTAAAGTGGGTACTGGATGATGGCTGGAACTGCCCCTGAGATGGATTAATTCTATCTGTGGGGAAGGTAGTTAGGTGCAGAGGGATTACTCAAGATTCATTGCTACAGTCATAAAGGAGAAGTTCATTGAAGGCTGACTGTGAAGGGCACTGAATATCAGTTTAGAGTGTTTCATTTTTTTTTTTCTTAGAAACAAAGTAGAATATTTAATTATGTTGAGTCTAGATTAACATGACAAATACTTTGCCCCACAAGTTTAATCTTCCAGGGGAGACATTTTGCCGGAGAGATAGCGGAAGTAGAAAATCTGTGAAAGTATTCTAGGTGTGAGATGCTAAGGCTCTGAACAAGCACAGTGGCAGAGGGGATGGAAAAGAGGAGAGGGGACCTTTTAGAGGGGACCTTATCTTAGAAGAGTGTAAAATACTTGGTTATTGATCATATAGACAAGTTAGAGAAACTAACCAACATGAATCTTTGCAACTGAGAGAACAATAATACCCTCAGAGACTTTGCATATGATAGGGTGTTACATTACGATTAGAGTTTCAACAAACACAGAGATATAATGGACGATATGTACAATATCATTGAATCTGATACACATAATGATAAATGGAAGAAGTCAGCCCTGAAAGAGTACTTACGATATCACTCCATTTACATGGAGTTCAAAAGGAATCCAAATGAATCTGTGGTGAAAACAGACTACGTGTTAATCTTGGTGGGTACTGACCAAAATGGGTAACAGGGAACCTTCTGAGGTTCTGAAAATGTGCATTTTGCTCTGGGTTGTGGTTATGTAGGTATAGATCCAAGTAAAAATGTATCAAGCTGTACCTTTAAGGCTTGTGCATTTTACTGTATGTAAGTGTTCAGCCAAAAATACATGCAAAAAAATTATAAAGAAATGTCAGGAAATTAATACAAATACTATTTTTCTGAATTTTGTAATATTTGAATTATTTGCCATCATTTACTTTTTTTTTGAGTTTTACAATTTGTAATTTCTCATTTATACTAAATACTTTTGAATCTAAATTAACAATGCATAATAGATATAAAATGCCAAAGGGAAGTGTCAAACCTTTACTTGCAGATATTCAAAGGAAATCTGTGAAAACCATTTCCGTGACCCTTGGACCCTTCAGTTAAAGTCAGGATATAGAAAGGAAGGATATATAGATGATAAAAACACTTTTGAATTTTTTTTTTTTTTATATACAGAGCTATTGCCATTCTCTGAATGTCTGTTCCTCCAAACTTGGGTGGAGGTTGGGGGGAGGCACCTACCTCCTTTATGCAAACTTAATTAGAAAATTGGCAAAGAAAATGCACAGGCATTTCACTGAAGAGGATATACAGTTAGTAGATAAGCACATGAAAATACGCTCAACATCATTAGCATTACGTAAGTGCAAATTAAAACCAAGTGAGATTTTGCTACAAACCCTCAAGAAATAGGAAACAAAAGAAGAAACCACCAAAGGAGACCAAGAAAGAGCAAGTAGTAAGAAGAGTGCTGTGTAGCCATATGAAGAAAGTGCATTAATGGCATTGACTGTCCAGAATGCTGCTGAGGGGTCAAGTAAGAACTGAGACTTAACCAATGGATATGATCTGCTTCTGTATTGCACTGCCCAGCAATGCCTCAATACATTAACGCACAGGGCAGCAGATAGAATCTCTAGAAATACAGGCTTGTTGGGAGGTGGAAATACAGTGCTCCACTTTAATATTTTGACTTATAATAAGAATGTATATTTTATCTTAGTTGCCATTTCTAGCAGAGGGTTACTAAAATCTTTGGAATGTCCTCAATGATGAGTGACAAAAGGTGTCTTTTTTATGTTAATGAAGGGGACATTTAGAAAGCATCTAAAGGCTGGTGGAGTGAGGAGCCAACCATATGAAAAGAGGGTTGGAGTTTTCAGTCTCATCCCAGATTTCTGCCCCAGACCTCTGAGGAGGGGAAAGGGGCTAGAGAAGGAGTTCAATCACTAATGGTGAATGGTTTAAACAATCATGATGATGCAATGCAGCTTTCATGAAAACACAAAAGAATGGGTTTCAGAGGGCTTCTGGTGAATACCTGGTGGAGGTGCTGAGAGTGCATACTTGAGGAGAGCATTGAACCTTCAGGCCCATTCCCCATATCTTTTTTTAATGTATTTCTTTAATTTGGCTCTTCCTGAATGATATCATTTTATAATAACCTAATAATCTAGTAAGTAGGGTGTTTCTCTGGGTTTTGTGAGCTGCTCTCAAAAATTTACTGAACCCAAGGAAGTAGGTCATGGGAATCTTCCACCTACAGACAGTTGATCAGAAGCACAAATGGCAACCTAAGCTTGTGAATGGTATCTGACCTACAGGGTGGGCAGTAGTCTTATGGGACGGAGCCCTTAACCTATGGGATCTGACGCTCTATCTGGGTAGTGTCAGAATCAAGTTGAATTGTAGGACATCCATCAAATCAAGAATTACTTGATGATGTAGGAAAACTCACCTGCCAACACACTGGAATTGGACCCAGAATTTTTAACCAGTATCCCAGGAAATGCAACATAACAACAGACTATATGTTTGGGGTGGGGGTGGGAAGTCTACTCAGCTTCTTGCCATGACCTGTTTCAAGTTACTGAGATGATTTCATTGAACCTGGAATTGGGGAGAGATGTGCCTTGGCTCCAGCACACTAACTCCAGCACACAATGTAGAAAGATGTGAAGACCTCAGTCATCGTGTATGCTAATAAAAACAGCACATTAGTTTAAGCAGAAGTTCGAGGTAATGCTTTCCTATGGTCCTCTCAGGGAGTAGATATATGTCACACCTACTGACAAACATTTCCATTTCATAATGAACATTAGCTCTATTCATATGTGATAATAAACAATGCTCTATTTCTTTCTCAAATGTGGTAAACTTTCATTTGCATCTGTTAATGTTAAAACTGTCGGTTATTTTACCAGTAAAAATGGGATTATTTGGGAATAGCACAGAATTACAATTTGGTATATGCAAACCATTGTAAAACTACAGGCAGGTCCAGAGAACAATGGTGAGGAATGCTACTTCATAGGGGAATGGGGGATTTGGGAGTGTTTCTTATAAACAAGTTCATTGGAATAAACTGTTCAAAGAGTAGTGGCTTTTCATTGGCTGAGTTGTGGCAGTTTGTCATTGGCTTCTTGTCAGGCAAGAAGATCTTTCTTCTTCCTGCTAGGGTAGTACAGGTAGTACAGTAGATTTCTTCCTGTTGGGAATGTAGGGTGTGTCCCTTCCTGTTAGAATCTGCAATTGATGGCCAGTGGTAGGGTGTGAGAGCTCCCTTTTCTGGCTTCCTGACCTCCTGATTCCATTTTAGCGTATTGTTATTTTTATTCCAATATAATTAACATGCAGTGTTGTATTAGTTTCAGATGTACAATATAGTGATCCAACAATTATATACATTACTCAGTGCTCATCATAAGTGTACTCCTTATCCCCTTCACTTATTTCACCCGTCCGCCAACCCACCTCCCCTCTGGTAACCATCAGTTTGTTCTCAACAACTAAGAGTCTGTTTTTTGGTTTGTCCCTCTTTTTTTTCTTTGTTTTGTTTCTTAAATTTCACATGAATGAAATCATATGGTATTTGTCTTTCTCTGATGCATTTCACTTATCATTTTACCCTCTAGATCCATCCATGTTTTTGCAAATGGGAGGAGTTCATTCTTTTTTATGGCTAAGTAATATTCTACTCTGTATATATACCACATCTTCTTTATCCATCCATCTGTTGATGGACACTTGGGTTGCTTTCATATTTTGGCTATTGTAAATAGTGCTGCCATAAACACAGGGATGCATATATATTTTTGAATTAGTGTTTTTTTTTATTCTTTTGGTAAATACCCAGTAGCAGACTTACTGGATCATATGGTAATTCCATTTTTAATTTTCTTTGAGGAAACTCCATACATACAATTTTCCACAGTTGCTGCACCAGTTTGCAGTCCCACCAACAGTGCATGAGGGTTTCTTTTTTCTCCACATCCTCACCGACACTTGTTTGTGTTTTTGATTTTAGCCTTTCTGACAAGTGTGGGATGATATCTTGTGGTTTTGATTTACATTTCCATGATGATGAGTGATGTTGAGCATTTTTTCATGTGTCTGTTGGTCATCTTTATGTCTTCTTTGGAGAAATGCCTATTTGTGTCTTCTGCCAATTTTTAACTGGATTAGGTTTTTGTGTGTTGAGTTGCATTCTTTATACATTTTGGATACTCTTTATTGGATATGTCATTTGTAAATATTTTCTCCCATTCAGTAGGTTGTCTTTGAGCATTGGTTTTTGTTTTGATGTAGTCCCAATACTTTATTTTTGCTTTTGTTTCCCTTGCCTGAGGAGACACATCCAGAAAAATGTTCCATGGCTGATATCAGGGAAATGATTGTCCTTGCTCTCTTCTAGGATGTTTACAGTTTCAGGTCTCACATTCAGGTCTGCCGTCCATTTTGGGTTTATTTTTGCATCTAGTGTGAGAAAGTGGTCCAGTTTCATTCTTTTGCATGTAGCTGTCCAGTTTTCCCAACACTGTTTGTTTAAGAGGCTGTCTCTTTCCACTGTATATTCTTGCCTCTTGTCAAAGATTAGTTGACCACAGAATCATGAGTTTATTTCTGGGCTCTCTATCCTGTTTCACTGTTCTATGTATCTATTTTGTGTCAGTACCATACTGTTTTGATTACTCCAGCTTTGTAGTATATCTTGAAGTCTGAGTTTGTGATACTTTCAGTTTGTTCATTTTCAAGATTGCTTTGGCTTTTGGGGGTCTTTGTGATTCCATACAAATTTTAGGATTGTTTGTTCTAGTACTGTGAAAAATGCTGTTGGTATTTTGATAGAGATTGCATTTGATAGAGATTGCAACTATAGGTTGCTTTGCATAGTGGACATTTTAACAATATTCTTCAAACCCATGGACTAGAATATCTTTTGTTTGTCATCTCCAACTTCTTTTATCAGTGCTTTATAATTTTCAGAGTACAGGTCTTTCACTTTCTCAGTTAAGTTTATTCTTAGGTATTTTATTATTATTGGTGCAGTGTAAGTGGGAGTGTTCTCTTAAGCTCTGTTATTTCATTATTAGTGTATAGAAATGAAATGTAACTCTGTATATTGATTTTGCATCCTGTGATCTTACTGAATTCATTTATCAATCCTAGTAGTTCTGGTGGTCTTTAGGATTTTGTATATAGTATCATGTCACCTGTAAATAGTGAAAGTTTTACTTCTTCCTTACCAGTCTGGATGCCTTTTATTTCTTTTTGTTGTCTAATTGGTGTGGCTAGGATTTCCACTACTCTGTTGAATAAAAGTGGTGAAAATGGCCATCCTTGTCTAGTTCCCAACCTTAGGGGTAAAGCTCTTAGTTTTTCACCACTGAGTATGATGTTAGCTGTGGGCTTTTCATATATGGCCTTTATTATGTAGAGATATGTTACCTCTAAACCTACTTTGCTTAGGATTTTTGTCATAAATGGATGTTGTGCTTTGTCAAATGCTTTTTCTGCGTCTCTTGAAATGACAATATGATTTTTATCCTTTCACTTGTTGATACGATGTGTCACATTGATTCGTGAACATTGACCACCTTTACATCATAGGAATAAATCCCACTTGATCATGGTGAATGACTTTTTCAATGTATTAGGTTTGCTAATATTTTGTTGAGGATATTTGCGTCTGTGTTCATCAGAGATATTTTGCCTTTAGTTCTCTTATTTTGTAGTGTCGTCTGGTTTAAGTATCAGGGTAAGTATCTGGTTAAGTATCAGTTGGCTTCATAGTATGAATTTGGAAGCTTTCCTCCTTCTGTTTTTTAGAACAATTTGAGAAGAATTGTTATTAACTCTTTTTAAATGTTTGATATTATTTGCCTGTGCAATTATCTGGCCCTAGACTTTTTGTTTGTTGGGAGATTTTGGTGACTGATTTAATTTCATTACTGGTAATTGGTCTGTTCAAATTTTCTGGTTTTTCCTGATTCAGTTTTAGGAAATTATGGAATTTATCTATTTCTTCTACATTGTCCATTTGTTGGCATATAATTTTTCATAATACTCTTTTATAATCAATTGTTTGGCTCCTTTCTACATCTCTGTCATCCCTGCCCTCTTCAGTGTGCCCTCTTCTTCACATTTTGCTGTGGAGCGTCTATTCTGCAAGTCTTTAGATCATTTTCTGGGCTATTTACACTTTTGAAAGTGTTATGTAGTTGTATCTGTGGGACAAGGTGAGCCTAGGATCCTTCTACTCTGCCATCTTCCTTGGAAGTCTTCCCCTTCTGATTCCATTTTAAATTAGGTTTCCTTTTATTAAGTTTTGCTATATATGTAAAATATTCATATATTTATTATATTAGTA
The DNA here is from genome assembly GCF_023721935.1 of Panthera uncia. NCBI lineage: Eukaryota > Metazoa > Chordata > Mammalia > Carnivora > Felidae > Panthera > Panthera uncia. The sequence goes on from NW_026057585.1 coordinate 38,375,273, forward strand.
TATACAATATATATTGGCATTATGTTATATGTATATTTATATATTGGTTATACAATGCATTTGTTATATATATAATTACATAATATGTATTATATATTATGTAATTATATAATTAATATATATTTATATATTAAGTAAATATATTATAAGTATATATATTGTGCAATTATAGAATTAATTTGGAACTGCTATTTTCTTTTTTTTTGTTTGTTTATTTATTTTTGAGAGAGAGATAGAGTGTGAGCAAAAGGGGGGCAGAGAGAGAGGGAGACACAGAATCCAAACCAGGCTCCAGGATCTGGGCTGTTAGCACAGAGCCTGAAGCGGGCTGGAACTCACTGACCCTGTGATCATGACCTGAGCAGAAGGTGGATGCTTAACCAGCTGAGCCACCCAAGTGCCCCAAGGAACTGCTATTTTCGTACGTACATCTGCAAGAAAAAAAGTTTTATGTTGGCGAGGCTTATTTTTGAACCAGTTTTATCATGTCTTTTGGAAAGCAAAATCCTACCATCATTACTATGGCAATGAAAGTAGGAGAGTACGTATAGGTACCCTTTTATTTATGAAGGGCATCATGAAGTTGAATTTGGAATCTCAGGAAGGTAATCTTTAAGAACAATTTCACAGCCTCTTTTTATAGGCCATTTCTCTTTTGGAAAATGATCACAGTATTACAAAGTGTCTTACAGAAATAGATTTGAAAATGTTGAGCATTCAACAAAATGTTGGACAACTGCTTTTGTATACCTTTCTCAATTTCTATACATTCCTTGGAAATATCTTATAGTATCCAGCATTCCCAACCCCCTTATGAAAACTGAAAGCTAAAAATTCCATAAGAGGTAGAGAAAGTGTGACATAGGCCTCTTTGACTCAACTATCTAAAATGGTTTCGGGTTAGAATTTGTGGAAGCAATTAATCATCTGGTTTCTCACATGTTTTTTAGTTATGAGAAACTAGTGTGATTGGTAAAGCAGAAATTTCACTTGAATTTTAAAAATACAAGTCAAAATATACATATTTAAAAAAATTATTTTCTAAATTTTACTATTTAACCTGGGTTAAATATTTGTCCAAGGAGAGAGAATAGTTTATCAGGTACTAGCAGTTTTCCAGGACAAAAAGAAAAAAAGTAAAAGAAAAGAAAAAAACACTCTGTAAGACAATATGACATAAATGGAATGTATGTTTACTCATTCATGGTTCTGGAAGGAAATAGAAAAAAAGAAGTTTTTCCAGTGTTTATTCCTACAATGATTCCATCTTAGCATTTCATTAGCAAGAGTCACTTTTGGTACTCAGATTTAGAAATGAAATATTTTGTCATAAAATTGATTATTTCTTCCTCTTTTATATTCTTGCTGAGAAGTTTCTGAGCTTCCTGGAATTTCTATTAAGTATTTTAGATATTCCCATAAAATTCTGAATTGCTAAAGCTTCTGATGATAAAGTGAGCTTGAGTTAAATAGGTAGTAGCCTAAACCATTTCAAAATTTCCATTTGGTTTATGTGCTTTGTCTTTAAGTGTCATGCACACACTGCCTTTCTTCTGTGAATATTTTAATTTCCTTTCTTTTCTAAAATGGGCTATATAACCAAATTTCCCTAATAGGCTTTGGTGAGACAGCTGATGAAATAAGACAGTATAGTGCTGTGCAACTGCTTAATACTAATATTTTTGTTATTAAGATATCTATATTGAATTCTCTTTAATGTTCAAGGATCCTTGCCTCATTCTGTCAAACTATTCCCCACTAGCCTCATTATTTCTCACAGCAACCCAATGAGATTTTAAAGTGGCAACCACTACTGTTTTATTTCAGTAATGGGAGAAACTGAGGCAAAAAGTGCATAAATGCATCGCACTGCCAGTGGCAGTCGTGGGAACAAAATCAGTGTTTCTAATTTTCCTGCCAAAAGCTTACTCCAGAAAACTCAAGGAATTTCTTTGTTTCAAAAAAAAAAAAAAAGGCAGGGGGGGACATACATTAGTGTAATATTATAATTACTGTATGTTCTGAGGCATAATTTGTGTTTCTGAAAAATGTCTATAAGGCATATTACTTCTTATAATACATTTATTATTTAACAACTGTGTAGAGAATTTCTAATGATTACATGTAGAATAACTACAAAACAACACATTATAAGAAAAAGCACATATAGAATGAACACATTATTTTGAATTAATCTTTATATTTCAAAGTATAAATTATCACTTTGTAAAGTAGTTATATTATTTTCCTCAACCCCTCTGACACATACACCTACACACTCCTAATTCTTTTGCTCAAAAGGACTTTAAAATACAACTTTAATTGTTAATTCTAAACAAATAAGCAGAAAGACATCACCGTAAACTGACCAACAGATAGTAGTGCATAAGCTTAATACAGTTTCTGTTTAAGTGTGAAATATAATGTCTTAACTGTCTAAAATACAGAGTTTGGGTTTATTGAGCTATGTGACTGCCTTTTTGAAGATTCATCTTGACTAATGAGACATTAAAGCATTGTGGACTCTTCGCTTAATTGAAATTACCTTGTCCTGCTGGACATTAATAACATGTATGACCTATAAGTTGACTTCAACCCCCTTTTCTAGACAGTTAAATAACTTGTATTTTCCATATTTTCCAGGTGTGAAATCCCCATAGCTGATAAACATATATAATATGACTATAGAAGTTTATTGTAGGAACTTTTGACAATAAACATACTCAATTATGTCCAATTTAATTCTACTTTATTTATGCAAAATTTAATCTTGGTTTTTCAGAATCTCCTGGTTTCATTTCCTCGTCCTTGAAAAGCAGTTATACTTTATTTAATCAGCATTACTGAAGAATTGTTAATTCTCTTACTCTTGTTATTCTGCTATGGGACTCTGTTTTTAGCATATCAAATAATTGTTTCTTATAAGCTTAGCATTTTAAATCCTATCAAATATTTTATTATCTATGGATTCGGAAATATGATAGAATATGTTATTTTTAGCACAATATTTTATATTATTTATACAAATGGGGGTTGCCTTTCCTTAGTTTTTATGGTATCATCTGATAGGAATTCTTGCTGAGATTTCACATTCAATTTCAATTTCTATATGCTCGTTTAAAAATTAGAAATAATTTATGTGCACATCTTTATTTCACTTTTTCATGCCACAGTAATTTTTTGTGATTTAAAAAAATCACACATAACATGAGCTCTACCCTCTTAACGTATTTTTAAGTGCATAATACAAAATTATTAACTCCTAGCATAATATTATACAACAGATATGTAGAAATTTTTCATCTTTCATGACTCAAACTTTTTCCCTACTGAACAGCAATTCCTCTTCCCCCTGTTCTCTAGTGGTTGCCATCTTATTTCGTCTCTCTTTTATGTCATTTCTTTTATTTATTTATTTTTATTTCTTTTGTAGCAGGCTCCCAGTGGCTTTTATATCCTTCAGTCTTACAATGCTTGCACCATGTTTTATTTGTTTGACATAATTAAGAGAATAGTGTTATCATGTAGTAAAATATCCATAAATATTGGTGCATAAATGGTCACAGTGTCTTCTCATGTGCGAGACACCCTCTCTTGTCCTCCAACTTTAATCCCTCCTACTACCACCATGATTCTAAGAGGGATTTGTCAAGTCCTGTTTCTCTTGGATACTGTTTTAAAGATCAAGGTTAATGAGTGAGAACAAGAACCAGAAGAGCTGAAAATCTGAATTGGCACTGTAAAGAACAATTGAGAAATGTAGATCTAGAAAGAGTTGGAAAATTTATCAGGAACATTAAGAGACAATGTGTACTTGATGAAAGGTGGGGCTTTTAAGAGTTTTAGATTTTTGAAATGTGAGTTGAAAATATTTTGCAATGCACAGTGAATCCACTCCTCTTTAAAATTTTTCTGGGAAGACAAATTAAGATTAAAATTGCTTCTATTTGGTTTTGGTTGATAAACTATTGTTTATTGAATTTGAAAAGCTATGCATTTGGAGGGGTAGTTGATTAGGATTTTACACATAAGGTAATTTACTGTACATCCTACATGTATACATGAACCAAAAACTTGACCACCAGTGACTAATGAAAGAAAGGGTACATGCATGAAAAGTGATCATGCTTCTTGTAATATAACAGCATTGTCAGAGGATATTTCACAAACTTCTCTGAATTATACCATTGGAGGACAAACGTATTTGCAGGAATGGGATGGCCCAAAAAGAGAACTAAATGTATGAAGTTTCCTAAATTAAAGAAACCCAAGACAATCCCTTACAAAAATGTAAAATGGAGATCAGTTTTATTTCATTCTTAACAGACTCTCATTTTCATAGAAGGTAGAATCCTATTGGATGGAAATAAATAAAACTTAGTTGCTTCTATCCAACATTCCTACACAGAGCTGATACCTTGAGTTTTTAGGTGCTGTTGTTAGGATTAACTAATTTCAACCCAAAGAGGGTGATGTTGTCAGAAGATTAAAAAGGAAAAAGTGATGGTAAGGAAAAAGAAAAATTTGGTCAATACTAGAGTGCTAGATATATATACATGTTTCACCTCTCTTATAAACATACACACACACATTTGGCAGAATTAATTAAGTTGCTCTGTTAATGAATCTGTACAACTGAACTTTTATCTTGTCTGTATCTTTCAAGTCATGATCTCATGGTTCGTGAGTTTAAGCCCTGCGTCAGGCTCTGTGCTGACAACTCAGAGCCTGGAGCCTGCTTCAGATTCTGTGTCTCCGTCTCTCTCTGCCCCTCCCCCACTCACACTCTGTCTCTCAAAAATGAATAAACTTCAAAAAAAAATTTAAAAAATCAATTAGCTTGAAGTCAATAAGGAGAGATAATCTATAAAAACTTCTTGAGTTTGATCTCAATTCTCCTTCGGTTTTGGAGACTCCTGGATGAACAGTCATTACCTCTTGAAAAAAGAACTTGGTAATCAGAAACATGATCCTCTTAAACCATCCCCCTTCTAACTTACATATGGAATACCCTTGCCATTGGCAGAGATTCTGGCTCTTTAATAGAAACAAACTAATAGAGGATGGAGACTTGCCTAGCAATAATTGCTAGAGCCAGCTTAGCTTTGAGAACTTCTCAGTCAAGAATATGCCTCATTCACTTTTGTGAATGAATAAACAAATCAAAGAATCTGTTATTCTCAAGATTTTTACCTCGTAGATACAATCTTATAGCAGTTCTTCTCTCAAAAGCAATGAAATCTGAAAGTTAGACTGTGCTCTGAGGTATATTGCTAGGTAGTTGCTCATTTGTTTATAGAAATTACTAGACTATTAGAGGTAGATAAAATTAAATACCAGAGCCTCACATTCTAAATTGGGATGTTTTGCAAAGAGTTGAACCCTATCCTCTACTCCTTTTCTTAATTACAAGTTATAAATCCGTGCAATGAAAGCAGTGTTTCCATTTATCTATTTGGTGTACTTAGGTAGTTGAATTGAAAGATACAAGGTGAGATAAGAAAGAAGTGAAGAGAATTGCAGACTGAGGCATATACAGAAGATTGCCTGGAGAGTTGCAGGATATTCTGGTTCGAGTTGGAGAGGAGAATGGAGGGAATAGGGTACATATAACTTACACATTTTGACCAGAGTTTGGGATAAATGTAGAAAAGTAGTAGAAGATCAATACTGAATGTTCTCTAACAGAAACATTATAGGCAACTAAAAATGATGTAAGACCTGGGGAATAAGTGTAAAGCTTTGAGCAGGAGAGAATGATTTAACAAGAATTATATTGAGAAGCTCATTTCCGCAGTTTGCTATAACATGAGTTTATGTACAGTAAAATGGGAGGCACGGCGACCCTTTGGCAGATCATGGTAGCTGTCCAGCTGGGAGGGCAGATGTAGTGATGGTATTGAGAATGGAAATAAAACAATGACAGATGCTATGGAATTTGGAAATTTTCAGATGAAGGCAAAAGGAGAGCGATAGAAGAATTTACGACGACTTCTAGGCTTCTGGGTTTGAATACAGTGCCTTTATTAAAAAAATCAGAAGGAATTACTTTTAAAAGTCAATGATTAAGTCTGGTTTAGTATCAACAATGTTTATGGTGGTGATAAAATATCTGATATCTGAAGTTAGGTGTTTATCTGGCCTTTAAAGACCCAGGATAATGAGTAAATAGAATGGTTCAGCTAGGTTTACAAATAAGATACATATTAGCTTAGAATTGATAAATTAATTTTTAATTGATAATTTGAAGACAGGGTAGAAAGAAGAAAAGAAACTCTTTGAAAAATGTTATTTTAGGCAGGAGAACATTTCTTTGTCCTGTCTTTTGATAGAGGCAGAGTCTTATAAAACCTTATGTCACTGAACACTAAAGAAAAGTTGTAATTTCTGGTGACAAAATATTTCATTGGTCAAATTCAGTGAGATTTCATTGGAGGATACATTACTCACAGAAACTAAATGTGATAGTGAAACTGCTTTAAAGGATATTGCACACAATCGTTTTTGCATGGGAAAAGGAAATCAGATTAGTGGCTTAGGTTTGAAACAAATTTGAAACATCATAAAAATCTGTATAATCAAAGCTATAAATTAATCTCTCCCTTCATTTTTGGAAGCCTGATAAACTCTATTATGTAAGGCAGTAGTTGTGTGGGTGGGGTGGGGTAGGGAGTGGGTTACTTAGCAGTTATAGCAGAATATGTTCTTCAGCAATCTGATGTCTTCGTATCTAGAGCTAGTCATACGAAATACAGTTTCACAAAAAATCAGGCCACTTGGCACTCAGAGTGGATATCCTAAGGCCAGTTGCAGAGGTTGGTTTAACTAATTTAATCAACACGTGTTCTCTACTTAAACACTTACCATATCCCTTAGAGGCAATACACATTAATTCTCAAACTTTTGTTCATGGAAATATCAACTGCCTAACTTGCTGAAAATTCAGATGTACCGTATAAATATTATTCTTAGGCCCAGAAATTTTTAGTTGTAAACCCAAGTGATACCCATAATTTTACATTTTTAGTGTGTGTCCCTGGGTGATTCTGACGCAGGTCTTCTATAGAAGACACCTAAGAACATGAAAGGAAATAAGGCTCAGGCTCTGCCTCCAGTACTTAATATGGAAAAAACAAACCTGCAGACTATACTAAGTGTTATAGAGTGTGATTGTTTAGAAATATATTTAGAGAGAGGTAGGTGAATTGTGTGAATGGAAATATACATAATCTGTGTCAGTAGAGGCAAAGGGAAGGCATTACCAACTATATTCATTATAATCACAGAAGTGACTCATGTTTGTCTTTTATATGCATACCTACCCTGATGGTCAAAGTGAAAGATACTCTAAGCACAGTGAGGAGAATGACAAAAAGCATGGAAATAAAAATCTGTACAGTATGTTGCTAATATACTAGTCACTAAAAATCTATGGCATGGTTTTAATTTGGGTTGTGACAACAGATGAGAGCTGCTTTTTTAAGAAGTTTAGATTGGTGCAGTATTGTGTGCATGGGGAGCAACCAAAGGATGGGAGGAGGTGAAGTAGTGATATTAATGAGGTCTGTGTTTCTGAAAGCTCATTGGCAGTAAACTGGAAGGACATGCACTGGAAGGCAGGGAAGTGACTTGGGTAAGTCATGTAGACAAGAAGCGATGCAATCTGAAATTTGAGAATGTTTAGTTCTTGCTGAGAATGAACATATGGCTGTAAGTATCCGTATGTCTACTAAAAGATAAATGATTTACTTTAGCAATTTCGATGAGGACTATGCTCTTCAAATGTATTTAAAAATTTGTTTTCAAGCAACAGCTTTTTCCCAATAAAACCTTATATAGAACCACTAAAGTTAGAACAGTAGAGGGGCACCTGGGTGGCTCGTTCGATTAAGTGTCTGAGTCTTGATTTCAGCTCAGTGCATGCATCTCGCGGTTTATGGATTCTAGCCCCTCATCGGGGTCTGCGATGGCAGTGCAGAGCCTGCTTGGGATTCTCTCTCTATCCCTCTCTCTCTCTCTCTCTCTGTGCCTCCCCTACTTGTGTTCTCTCTCTCTCTCTCTCTCAAAATAAATAAATAAACTTAAAAGAGAGAGCAGTAGAGATGTTCCGCTTCCAGTGGGTGTGGCAAGAAGTACAGGATAGACTCTTCTGGCATGGCCTTCTCTTCATATGGCCTCTTGACACAAGTTTTAGGGAACTTTGTATAATCTTAGCGCTGTGAAAAGTTTGAAAATGACCAGATGAGAGCATTCTGTAGGCATTTGAAGTTTTTAAATTTAGATTATGAGTTAGGCTATGAATTAAGAGGACTATAGGCACAATGTGTTAAGAATGAAACCTTAATGGGTACCTGGGTAGTTGTCAGTTAAGGCACTGACTCTTGATTTCAGCTCAGGTCATGGTCTCATGGTGGTAACATTGAGCCCCATCTTAGGTTCTGTGCTGATAATGCTGAGCCTGCTGGGATTCTCTCTCTTGAAAATAAATAAATTAAAAAAAAAAAGGGTGGATGAAACCTTAAAGCCATATGTAAGAGAAACCCATTGTGTATATGTGTGCGTGCGTGTGTGTGTGTGTGTGTGTGTGTATGTACGTGTATATGGAACGTATGTGCATATTCCATAGAAGACATAAGATACAAAGTTGATTTTAAAAAAAAGGCAAAGGTGAGATATTACTACATAATTTTCATGGGATTAGACATCACAATTTTCAGACCAACTCATTTTTTACATTTGAAAAGGAATGAATTGTGAGAAAAATATTCTATTTCCATGTCTTTATGTATTTAATATATATGGATTCCCCTCGCTACAGTCGCAGAAACAAATCACTACTATTTTCTTTTAAGCCTTAGTCTTTTTGTCTTTTCTGTGTAACACTTTACAATAATAGCCTAATCATTCTCAATTCCTTTGGTATTTATTGCAAAGACATTAATTCTGATGGGCTCATTTAGTATTAATGTGGATGTCATAAGTACTTCAGTAGGAATAGGATTTCTACTGGAATTCAGCATTAATTAGCCAGGTCATTACTTCAAAGTGTTACTCTTTCCTTTCAGAACAGCTGCACTTCAGCTTACTCCTTCCTGCAAAGTACATCAAGGCACTTTCTCGTAGAGGGGGCACTTCCAAGTACTTGAATCTATTGAGAGAAAGTTGTAGAAGCGAACAGGATACAATAGACAAGGTGTGGTAATTACCAGACAACCGATTAATAGAAAGCTGATGTTTTAATTGAGTTTCTGTAGTCCCTACAATAGCTTGAATTGAATAAGGGACTTGACTGCATTTTAAATTTTTGTGGAGGATAAAGAAGCAATAGTATTGAATAAAAGGTTCAAATAACTCCAATTTTTCATGGAAAGGTAAAAAGAAAAAGACATATGCACATTAGAAACCATAGCAATAGGGGCATTAATCAGAGATTAGAAATACTTGTATGTTCATAACTGAAGGTATTTTTTAATGCAAAAAATATGGTTTTGAATTCTGTGGTACTTGTCTGAGCAAATGTATATTTCTTATGTTACTGTAGTGCTATTGTATTAATCTGTGTTTCTCGGTATCTTGGAATATTTTTATGTGCATTTATGATGCCAAGATTAGGCTATTATTCATTAAAATAACTAGGAAGTTTACTGTCTTACCTACATAACTGGAATGTCAGCTATATCATATATCTTTATGAAAAGATTTGATAAAATGGAAAATTATTTCAGGGTTACATAAATGGGAGGGAGAATTCACTTTTTCCTCCAGTGAGTTTTTGGTAATTAATTCTCTAAGCATTACAGCATTGTAGCAAATGCCTTTTAAAAATTTGGAGTCTTATTCAAAACAAGGGTCGCTTTTCATCACCCCCTAAGAATGATATTTTGATGCTTAACTTTAGGGATTACAGATTAATTTCAAAGCAATTCCAGGTTGTTGTTTTTTTTTGTTTGTTTGTTTGTTTGTTTTTTTACAAAAACATCTACATTAGACCTACCTTCAAGTTTTCTATGACCTATCAATGTCCATGGTTAAAGGAATTCATTAACTATAACGAATAGCTTATTATTTATTTAATGCCACAAAATAACCAAAACGAATTTCTAAATCAAATGAAGGCAGAATTTGTGAAATTCCAAGCAAATTTCCTAATAGGTAAACAAACAAACAAAAAAAGATGTTATTTAACACAAAATAAATAAATATCTTCATTTTGAAATACTTTCAGTTTAGAAACAGAGTTTTGATGGTATAGGAAAAAATAAAACTGCACAGGGTACCAGAATTGCTACATTCTAATTCTCAATCTACCACTGATTGCTTAAACTTGAGGAAGGTCGGAATTAACCAGGATTAAGCCTCATATCTGCTCTTGGTAACAGAGAGAGGACCAAGATCCTAGATCTCTTCAGTTCTAAAATGTTGTAACAAACATTACCAATGACAAGCTCAAACTGATACATTGATGTTTATAAATATGAAACCTTGAATGACATATGTTTCTCCATAATTGGAATTGGAACATTTCATTTGCATCTTAAAAATGTGGAAGGGCTTGCCCATAAAACCAGTACAATCCAACGCCTTTTTGAAGAGGTAATTCTTTGACAACATTTTTGCTTTGGTTCGGCTATTGATTTGTTAGGTTTTTACTTGGATCATTTTTTTCTCTCCTAACTCTAAATAACTGCCCCAGTTCTCTTTCTGAGGACCTGATCTCTTGTCACATTCTCTTCTGAGATAATATCATCTGCTCCAAAGGAATTGATAACATTTCCATATTGGCAGTAACCAAATAGATTTCTCAAACCTTAAACTTTTCTAGAACTTGCTTCACATGCAACAGCCTTCTTTACTTCTCCAGCTGAATTGCTTTAATAAGGCATCCCAAACTGACATGACTCAAACCAAACACATAATTCCTCTTGCCCCAACCAAACTAGTTCCACTCGTGTTTTCTCTGTCTCTTTAAGTGACACTTCCATTTATTACAGTTACACCTTTGATCTCATACCAAACTTCCAATCCATCATCAGATACAAGAAGGAAGTAATAGCCGGCAAGGGACCAACACCAAGGCTGACAACACCTAAAAAATTGAGATAACTTTTTAAAGCCATACTTTAGAATCCTTTTGATATATTTTGAAGAAAGAAGAATTGGATAGGTAACTTTCTGAACAAAGAAGAGCTATTTCAAGATATGTAGGTGATTATCTTTGGATGTTTTTCCTCTGGGGTCATTTGCTTGATTCTATAGATAGGGCTTAGCCCAAGCAGAGGACTTTCATGGTGTGTATGTGGGTGGAGCAAGAAAGGTAAAGAATACTGGGAAACCAGAGGGGCTTTTATGAGTCCTTCAAGACAGGTATGATAAGATTAGAGAACTGAAAAGGCTTTTGACACATTGCTAATATTTCCTGTAGAACATTTGCTGAAATCTGAGATTATGCATGGATTATAGAGTCAGACTGAGCATGTCCAAAAGTCAGAAAAATGTACCCCAAAGTCTCATGCTGTTTAAGATGAAAATACCCATCATGGAGAGGTGGCTTTTTATTTTTTTTTATTTTTTTTATTTTTTCTTATTTTTTTTTAATATATGAAATTTATTGTCAAATTGGTTTCCATACAACACCCAGTGCTCATCCCAAAAAGAGAGGTGGCTTTTTAAATGAAGCAGACAGTTAATGAAAGCCCTAAAAGGAGTAATAAATCACAAGACCTGTGTCCACTTTTTACCAGGGCACTTATAGCATTTGGTACAGCTAAGAGTGAGTATCTGTGCTTGGCTCTTGTAGAAAACCTTCCAGGAACAGATAAACTAAGAATGACTGCCATTCACACGAGGCTGGAATAACCCTTGAAAGAGCTTAAATCATATGACTTCTCTCTCATCAATAAATTTGCAAATTTTAAAACTTTGTGGGGCAGAAAGATAGAGATGAGGTTAAAGCCTCTAAAAGACAGAAGTAAATATCCTATAATCATTTGGGACTAAAGAGCTAAAGAAAAAAGGCCACAACATAGAGGTCAAGCTCCAGGGGGGAGGAAAAAGCAAACTAGACACAGATTGAATTTTAGCCAACTTCCATCCATCCCCAATTAGACTTTAAGAAGAGGCCCTCTACTCTATAAATCTTACTAAAGATAAAAGCAACCCTCTGTTGCAAAAGACACATCATCTGGAAGATCTACAGCCTTTTATTCACAGTATGTAAGATTCAATCATTGGTAGATTCAATTAATGATTAAATCATTAGTAGTTTGTTTTATAGCTAACTATTGTAGGAGAAATAAATAAAAATAAACCAAATATATAGTAGAAGAAAATCAATAGATGCAATATATTGTTCTTTAAAAAGATAAATAAAACTGATTAACCCTAAGTAAGAGTAAATAATAAAAAGAAGTAAAATCATAAATTTTCAATATCAAGAATGGCAGGAGAATATTATTACAAAGCCTATAGGCATTAAGAAGATAATAAGGCATTATGAACAACTTTAGAAATTTAGATACGGGGCATCTGGGTGGCTCAGTCGGTTAAGCCTCCAACTTGGGTGCAGGTCATGATCTCATAGTTTGTGAGTTCAAGCCCCGTGTCGGGCTATGTGCTGGTAGTTTGGAGCCTGGAGCTGCTTCAGATTCTGTGTCTCCCTCTCTCTCTGGCCCTCCTTGCCCATGCTCTGCCTCTCTCTCTCTCTCAAAAATAAACATTAAAAAAAAAAAAAGAAATTTAGATATTTGTAAGGTTAACAAATTCACTTTAATAAAATTGATAATGTATATATAATGGATAAATTCCTTGAAAATACATCTTAACAAAAACTAAAAGAATAAGTACACGTTGGAATAGTTTAACTTTTAAAAAATGTGAGCCCTTTATTAAAATGTTCCCACAAATACAGCAGGACCAGTGGTCTTCACTAAGTGTCTTTCAAAAAGTTAGGGAATAAATGAACAGCTTTACACATGTTTCTCTATAGCAAGAAAAGAGTGAAGACTTTTCACTTTGCATTGTGAGACACATAAAAAGGCCAACATAACATTGTAGAAGTAGAAAATTATACATCAACCTCTTATGCACGATTCTACACAAAAACAATTAGGAAATTGAATCCAGTAATATAGAAAAAAAGTTATATAAAAAAAGTTGAGGTTAATCTAAGAATATGAGTGGTTTAATATTTAAATGTAATTAATATAACTAACCACATTATTGGAACAAAAGAGAAAATTATTTGATCATCTTGATAAATATAAAGGATTTGGTAAAATACAAAACCCATTTATGAAAATCTCTCTTAGCAAACTTGGAACAGAATAGAACTTGTTAACCTGATGAAGGATGTCACCATATACCTATATGTAAAAACTCTCTTAATGAATGTTTCCACCTGAATCTGGACATCTGCTATCACCATTTCTACTCAACATTATACTCACAGTCCTAGGTAGCGCAATTAAATAAAAAAATAAAATAAAAACAAAAATTTTAATGAGAGAAATTTTCACTGTTCAGTGATGATATGACACTATGTATAGGAAATACCAAATACAGAAAAACTCCTAGATGCATTAAGTTTATTAAGCACACTGTTCAATATAAATGTTAAATAGCATATTTATATACGTGCAATAAATAGAAAATAAAATTTTAAAAATATAACTTACAGTAGAATTAAAATCCTTCAAATGCCAAGAAATAAATCTAACAAAAATATGTTCAGGCCTCTACATTGAAAACTGAAAATTATAAGAGAAACTAAATATATGTAGAAATACACTATATACATGGATTGAAACACTATACAGAAAACTTGTCAGGTAAATTTCCCTATATTAGCCTACAGATTCAGTGCAATTGCAGAGGGTGAGTCACAAATCAAAGATCATATTCCCCAGGCTTTGAAAACTAATGTATGGCTGGATTTTGAAATTGCTTGGAAACAATGACTCTTCCCCACTCCCCCTTCACTTTCTCTGCTCTTAAATGGGAAATACAAATAACTGTAATCCTATGCATATTTCACCATTGTGCTTGGGGGATCAAATACCTTACTTCTTGAGGATCACAGGTCCATAGACAGAAAAAATTTTCCAGGTTCTTCTGTCATATACCAAGACCTGATTTATATGATGAAATTTGGGACTCTTGAGTTGACGAGATTAAGTCCTTATTCATTTCAATTAAATTCATTTTAATTTGATATTTGTATATGTTGTAAGGTAGGATCCTAGTTTCATTCTTTTGTTTATGGCCATCCATTTTCCCAGCACAATTTATTAAAGAGATTATCCTTTTTCCATTGTATATACTAGTCTCCTTTGTCAAATTTAATTGCCCATATATATGTGGGTTTATTTCTAGGTTCACTATTTGGCTCCATTGATCTATGTGTCTGTTCTTATGCTAATACCATACTGTTTTGAATATTTTAGTCTTGTAGTAAAGTTTGAAGTTAGAAAGTGTGATGTTTCCAGCTTTTTTGTTCTTTCTCAAAATTGCTGTGGTTATTTGGGTCTTTTGAGGTTTCATACACATTTTAGAATTGCTTTTTCTATTTCTGTCAAAATATCATTAGAATTTTGCTAGAAATTGCATTGAATCTATAGATTTCTTTGGATAGTATGGATATTTGTACAGTATTAATCATCCAATCTGTGAGCATGGAATATTTTCCATTTATTTGTATCTTATTCAATTTATTTCATCAGTGTTTTATAGTTTCAATGTAGAGATCTTTTAGTTTCTTGTTTAAATTTATTCAAAAAATATTTCATTCTTTTTGACACTATTGTAAATGGTAATGCTTTCTTAATTTCTATATCTGATAGTTATTAATGTATAGAAACAACTGATTTTTATATATTGATATTGTATCCTCCAACTTTACTGAATTTGTTTATTGGTCCAACAGTTTTTGGGTAGAGTGTTTAGGATTTCCTTTATATAATATTATCTGAAAACAAAAACAGTTATCCTTTTTTCTTTCCAGGTTGGATATGTTTTCTTTTCTTGCCTAATTGCTTTGGCTATAACTCCCAACTACTATACTGATTAAAAGTGGTGAAAGTGGGTACTCTTGTTTTGTTCTTGATCTTAAAAGAAAACTTTCAGCCTTATCCTACCGAATATGATGTCAGCTGTAGGCTTGTCATATATGGACTTTATTTTGTTGAGGTACATCTTTTATATACCCAATAGGTTTAGAATCTTTATCATTAAAGGATGTGAATTTTGTCAAATACTTTTCTGCATCTATTGAGATGATCATATGATTTTTTTCCCCTTAATTTTGTTAACATGGTGTATCACATCAGATTTGCAAATGTTGAACCTTCCTTATATCCCTGAAATAACTCCCACTGGATCATGGTGTATAATCTTTTTATTTATTTGTATTATTTATTTATTTTTATTTTTTGCTGTATGATCTTTTTAATGTACTATCGAATTCAGTTAGCTAATATTTTGTTGAAAATTTTTGCATCTATGTTCATTAGGGATATTGGCCTGTAGTTTTCTTGTAGTGTTTTTGTCTGGTTTTGGTATAAGGGTGATATTTGTAAAATGATATTGGAGGTATTTCTCTCCTCTTCTATTTTTTTTTTTTTTCCTTTTGAAGAGTTTGAGAAAGAATTGGTATTAATTCTTCAAATGTTTGGTAGAATTCACCAGTGAAGACATCTGACCCTAGACTTTTGTTTTTTGGGAGATTTTGGAATACTGAGTCAATCTCCTTACTAGTAATTGCTCCATTCAGATATTCTATTTCTTCATAATTCAGTTTTAGTAGCATGTATATGATCAGGAACTTATTCATTTCTTCCAGGTGGTACCATTTGTTGGCATATAATTATTCATAGTAGTCACGTTTGATATACTTTCTATTCCTGTGGTATCAGTTATAATGTCTTTTTCATTATTTCTAAATTTGTTTATTTGAATCCTTTTTTTTTTTCTTGGTGAATCTAGCTAAAGACTTGTCTGTTATGTTTTCTTAAAAAAAAAACAAACAATTCTTAGTTCCAGTGATCTATTGTTTTTTAGTCCTTTCTCATTTATTTCTGCTCAGATCACTGTTGTTTCCTTCTGCTAACTTTGGGCTTAGTTTGTTGTTGTTTTCCTTTTTTCTAATTGCTTGAGGTGTAACATTAGACTATTTGAGATCTTTCATTTTTCTTACTGTATGATATTCGACTATTTGAAATCTTTCATTTTTCTTACTGTAACCACTTATCACTATAAATTTCTCTCAGAACTACTCTTGCTGCTTAGATAAAACACATTTAAATTGATTTTAAGTTGATAATGACTTAACTTCAAATACATACCAAAGCTTTATCTTTAAACACTTTCCCCCAAATTTTATGCTTTTGATATCACAATTTACTTCTTTTTGTATATATTGATTTAAAAATATTTTTATAGTTGTTTTTAATACTTCTAACTTTCATACAAGTGTTAGAAGTGATATACCACCATAATATGACAATATTTGAGTATTCTGAATATAACTAAAACTTTCACCTGTGAATTTTATATTTTCATATTTCTCAAGTAACTAATTAGTGTCCTTTCATTATAGCTTGGAGAACTCCTATTAACATTTTTGTTGTTGTTGTTGTTCTTCTAAGCTTTTATACAAATTCCAGTTTGTTAACATATAGTATTAGTTTCAGGTGTAGGATTTAGTGGTTCCTCACTTACATACAACACCCAGTGCTCATCACAAAAGTGCACTCTTTAATCTCCTTCACCTGTATAATGCATCGCCCTGCCCACCCACCTTCCCTCCAGCAACCCTCAGGTTGTTTTCTATAGTTAAGAGTCATTTCTTAAGACCAGTCTCGTGGTGATGAACTCCTTAATCTTTCATTGTCTGCAGAACTCTTTATCTCTCTTTTAATTTTGAAGGACAAATTTGTTGGGCAGAGTGTTCTAGTTTGGCAGGTTTTTTTTGTTTGTTTTTGTTTTTTCCTCCAACACTTTGAATCATTCCACACTATTCTGGCCTGAAATATTTTTCCTGAAATATCTGTTCTACTGTTATGGGAGTTCCCTTGTGTGTAGCAAGTTACTTTTCTCTTGCTGCTTTTCAGATTGTCCTATTGTTTTTAACTTTTGACAATTTAATTACAATATGTATTTGTGGAGATCCTCTTTGAATTTCATCTTATTTGGTACTTACGGGTATCTTGGATCTGGATGTCTATATTCTTTCCTCTGATTAGGGAAATTTTCCCCCATTATTTATTTGAATAAGCTTTTAGCCCCCTGTCTTTTCTTCTAGGATCCCTTTAATGCATGTTTTTTGTTTTTTGTTTCTTTTTTTGGTATTAGTTGTCCCATAAGCTATGTGTACTCTTTTTTCTTTTCTTTTTTCCTTTTTTTTCCCCCTTGACTGGATGAATTGAATTGCTGTGTCTTCAAGTTCATTGATCCTTTTTTTTCCTACTTGATCCTCTCTATTGTTGAATGCCTCTGTTGAATTTTTAAGTCCAATTATATTCTTTAGTTCTCTGATTTCTGTTTGGTACTTTTTAAATGTTTTCTGTCTCCTTATTGAAATTTTCACTTTGTTTATGCATTGGTTTTCTGTCCTTGGTAAACATCTTTATAACTGTTATTTTGAACTCTTTATCAGGTAAATTGCTTATCTGCATTTCTATAAAATGTGTTTATGGAGATTTATCTTGTGCTTTTTTGGAACATATTCCTTTTTCTCTTCATTTTCCCTTGACTTTTGTTGGCTTCTACACACTAAGTAAAACAGCCACCTCTCCCAGTCTTGATGGAATGGTTTTGCGAAGGAGATGAACTTCATCAATCAGCCCATTCTGAGCTCCTGGTCATCTCTCACACCTTTGTGGTTGTGCAAGCCGCTGCCTTTGTTCTTAGTGGACCCAATAGTTGAGGTCGTGCCATTACTCCTCACTGCCCCCCAAAAGGAGGGTTGCAGTCAGTAGCTAGATACCATTTGATTAGAAGCTGGATCCCCAAGCAGCAGCTTAGAAAGTGTGTAGGTGAGCCCCTTCCAGGGATAAATAGGAGGTGAGTACTCTGGCCTACTCCTTCTCTACTGATCCCAGGTGTACACCCGTGGAATGGTGCTTTGACACCTGTGTAAAAACTATTCTTTGCTTGACATAGTCCTGTGAGACTGATAAATCAATCATTGTTGGTTACCAGAACAAGTTGATTTGGGGGACTGTCCATAGGCAGCAGTTGCAAAGCTGAGGTACCAGACATGTGTACAAGCTCTTTTTAGGGAGATGCTGGCAACTTGGTACTCCCATTAAGTGTATTTTGGATCATTTGATGTTATCTCATGAGCCTTTAGGCTTTCTTCATGTTTTATTTATTTATTCTTAAGGTTTACTGTTTTTTCTTCTGCTTGATCAAGTCTATATTGAATCCATGTAGTGATTTCTTTTCAGTTATTTTTCTCAGCTCCAAAAGTGTTTTTTTCGTATATTCTTTCTCTGTTAAAATTTTTGTTTTTCTAAGACATCATTTTCCTGAGCTTGTTGAGCATTTTTACTATGGTTATTTTGCTTTTTTTTTTTTTTTTTTTTTTTTTTTTTGACATGTAATTCATTTGCCTCCATTTCTTTCAGGGTAGATTTCTGGAGATTTATTTTTTTCCTTTTATTGGGCCATGTTTCCTTGTTTCTTTGAGTTCCATGTAGCTTATCACTGATATCTGTGCATTTGAAGAAACACCCACTCCTCCAGTCTTTATGGATTGGATTGGCATAAGACCCTAACCAATGAGCTCAATTGAAGATTTGGTTTTCTGAAGCCTTTTCTGTTGATATATGTTCTCTGAACTTGTGCATATAAATTCCTAATGATCCAGTTTTCTCTCTCTTTTTGGGGTGTTGGGTGGGGAGTTAGAAGCTTTTAATCTCTTGGTTCCTCTTCTGTCTGTCTGCTGTACTGCAGTTCCTCTAAAACATCAGGATGCCATCCAGGTCTTTTTTTGTTCTCAACAGTCCCTTAGCATCTAGGTTGTGCCACACCTTATCAACCTACCAAGTCAGGAATGACAGAAACCAGTCCTTTGGGCAGTCCCCCAAAAAGTTGGAATGTTTGATATACACTCCACTTCTGTCCCTCTCTCTCAGAATCCTCAAGCTGTGTGGCTTTTCCAGTTGCACAAAGCCATGCCAGGCACAGCAAATGACTTGCTATTTCCCTTTGTTCTCAGCAACCTCCGTGCCTCCAAACAATGCCAATTTAGTCAGTGCTCCAAGTGAGGCAATACAAGAATCTGTACCTTGGGCAGCTTCAGATGACCCAGGAGGTTGAACTCCTGCTCTCCTCTCTGTCTCTCCCTCTGAGGAAGAAGTCACAGGCCAGATAGGACATTCTTGACACTGAGCTTAGCTGGCATGGAGGTGGGACAGATGCAAGGGAACTGAAATTGCTCTTCTTACTTTTCAATGTGTCTGTTCTCATCTTTGCATTTTGTCTAGGGACTGTAACTTTCTAACTAGATTCTGGAATTCACATATAAGTATTTTGGTCAATATATCATTGTTAAATCTGTGTTTCTGTGCGGAAATGAGGGTTACTGGGACTATTATTCTGCCACCTCAATGATGTCATTCTCAAAGTTAAGTTGTTTTAAACAATTAAGTTTGTGGTACTTTGTTATAACAGCAAGAGGAGATTAATACTTAGAAGGTTTCATATATTAAATATGAATACATGTCATAAATATTTATGATTAGGAAGACAGTATAGAATCAATACAATAAATATGAAAATAGATCACCGAACTGACCACGGAGTCCAAAAATGGACCATATATGCTCACCTGATATATGAGAAAAGTACTGCTGTATTGTAATGGGGAAAAGAATGATCTTTTTCAATAAATTGTGTGGGATAAAGTATCTACTAGAAAAATGTCTTGACCCCTACTTCACACCATACACAAAAATCAATTCCAGATATATAACAGACACAAACAGAAATGGTAAAACAATATTATAAAAGGAAACATTGGAAAGCATCTTTGCAATTTAGGAATAGACAAATATTTCTTAATCAGGCATAGAATGGTTAAATATGACTGAAAATTAATAATAAGACTATATTAAAATAGAAACCTCTATTCATTAAAGTACATCATCAAGGGAGTTAAAGGGCAACTTACCTAATGGAAGAAGACGTTTTCAACATTCAAAGCCAGCAAAGGATGAATAATCTAGTAAAGCTTTTATAAATCACTAAGAAAAGGCAAGCAACACACTTTTTAAAATAGGTAAAATACTTAAATAGACATTTCACAAAAGATAATATATAAAAAGCCACTAAAGGGGCACCAGGGTGGCTCACTTGGCTAAGTGTCTGACTTCAGTTCAGGTCATGATCCCACAGTTCGTGAGTTAGAGCCTCACATCAGGCTCTGTGCTGACAGTTCAGAGCCGGTAGCCTGCTTCGAATTCTGTGTCTCCCTCGTTCCCTGCCCCTCCCCCACTTGTACTCTGTCTCTCTCTCAAAATAAATAAAAACATTAAAAAAATTAAAAGGCGACTAAACGTATGCAAAGTTGTCCCATAAAACTAGTTTCAGGGAAATACAAATTAAAACCAGAATGTGATATTGCACTTCCATAACAATGGTTAAAGTGCAAAGGATGAAAAATACCAAGTATAAGCATGGATATGGCAGCTCATGCTGGGCTAGTGTGATATGAAATGTTACATCCACCTCAGAAAAGTATTTGGCAGTATCTACTAAGACTGAACCTCTATCTACTCTGTGAGTCAGCTATTCCACTCCGTGGTATGTGCCCTTCCCCCTGCCAAATTGCATTCATATGTTCTCCCAAATACATGCATTAGAATCTTCATGCCAGCACTATTCCCAGAAAATCCTTCCTTTCCTTAATCCTGAAGGTGGCATGTCCTAGATAAGAGTCACTCCTTTCTGTAAGACTCACAATTAATAAAAAGGGAAGACCAGCAGCCAAACGTGATGAATTGAACATGACAAAGACTTTGTTGTCATAAGACATAGGTGTTTGGAGTTTGTTACCATAGCCTATTCTGATAAGGATATTTTTAGTAAGAATACTAGTGGTATTACTACTTATTACTATTACGATTATTATTGTGTTGGGCGTATTTGTAATCATGAGTTATCTTAAAGTGTAATCATTATGTTCTATTCAAAAGCAAGTAGTAAGAGGTGTTTTTTACTAGTTGAGAAAGCTAATTTGTTTACTAGGGCCATCAACAATCAGAAAGCATCTACTAAAGGAAAATTGATGCTTGGCCTTAGTAAAATTCAAGCTTTGGTTATAATCTCATGTTAAATTTAAAGCATAAATCAAATCCAAATGTGATCTTAAATACTGTGATTGTACATATCTGGAGAACTCAATGAATCCTTAAAAATGCGTTTTTCTTTTATAGAACTTTACATTTAAATTTTCAGGTATCACTAAAATAACTTTAATTTATGAATACAGTTAGATGGAGATTAATGCTGTTTAGTGATATCTCTATCAGGACGCTTTAGTGCTTGGCAAAAAAGGTTTTTAAATTATATATTCAATTATAAATATTATCATTGCTGGATAATTTAAGTCTTATAAATTCTACAGAACTTTCAGGCTAAGCCTCAGGCAACTCTAAGGAAGGAGATATCATAAATGAGCTCTTGATGAGAGTTTGATGAAGGGCAGAGGGATATGCAACCCCAAAATATGCCACTTTGGCATGTGGGCAATTTTGAGCTGAAGTCAAGCAAGACCCAGCATACCCAAAAAAAACATTTACTTCTCCCTTATGTACCTAGGAGAATTTAGATATGGGACCTGGCCCAGAAAGAGAGTTATTATCAGAGATAACATGTTATCTAAAAGACCTATTTGTATGGCAGGGCAAACATTAAAACAGAGTGATGGGGGGCGCCTGGGTGGCGTAGTCGGTTAAGCGTCCGACTTCAGCCAGGTCACGATCTCGCGGTCCGTGAGTTCGAGCCCCGCGTCGGGCTCTGGGCTGATGGCTCGGAGCCTGGAGCCTGTTTCCGATTCTGTGTCTCCCTCTCTCTCTGCCCCTCCCCTGTTCATGCTTTGTCTCTCTCTGTCCCAAAAATAAATAAAAAAAAAAAACGTTGAAAAAAAAAAATAAAACAGAGTGATGGAAACACTATACATAATTATTTATTATTTTTATTTTATTAAAAATATGAGAGTTGGTTGTAACGGAGTGTGTCAGGGATCCAAGAGACAAGGGATATCCTAGCCTTGGGAATGAGTTGGAAGCTTCAATTTGAACTTGACACGTCTTTCTGCCACTCACGTTTGCTCTTCTCTAAGACTTACGTTTTTTTTTCACAACAGTTTTAGGTTCACACAAAATTAAGAAGGTCCCCACACAAGCATAGCATCCCCTAGTATCAACATCACTCTCCAGAATGGTACATTTGTTACCAAAGAAGAACCTACATTGACACATCATAATCACCCAGAGTGTTTACATTACGGTTTTACTCTTCATGTTGTATATTCTGTAGGTTTGGACAAATGTATAATGACATGTATCTACCTTTATAATATGATACAGAGTATTCTCACTGTAGTAATAATTCTCTGTGCTCTGTTTTATCCCTCTCCACCCCACTTCATTCTGGAATTTCCAACAGAAAACCTTTTTGAGAAAACCTTCTTTATGGCAGGCCCTGAACTCTCAACCTTTTTACTTATTCCTTTGAGAATATTTAATTTCCCAATATCCTCACTTAAGAGTACTCCCCAGCTGGCTGGCCTCTTATGAGGCATAACTTAGAAATCAGTGAATCCCCCAGGAGTAAAAGCACAAAATATTGGGCTTACCATTCTGTAGTATCTTTTCCTATAGGAATTTTTATAAAAACTTCATTTTTTAGAGCAATTTTAGGTTCACCATAAAATTGAGAGGAAGGTTCAGAGTTTTCCCATAAATCCTCTGTCCCCTCATATGTATAGCCTCTCCCATTGTCAATATCTTTTACAAGAATGGTACATTTTTATAAGGGATGAACTTATGTCGACAGATCATAATCACCCAAAGTCAACAGTTTACCTTAGGGCTCACTCTTCTATGGGCTTATACAAATGTATCATGACATATATCCTTTATTACAACAACTACAGAGTAATTTCACTGCCCTAAAAACCCTCTGTGCTCTGCCTATTCATTGTCCTCCCATCCTGTCAACCAATAACTTTTTATTGTCTCCATAGTGTTGTCTTCTCGAGAATGTCATATAGTTGGAATCATACAGTATGCAGCTTTTTCAGAGTGGCTTTTTTTCATGTAGTAATATGCATTTGCATTCTTTCATGTCTTTACATGGCTTGATAACTCATTTCTTTTCAGCACTGAATAATATTCTGTTGTCTGGATGAGCTACATTTCATTTTCTGTCACCTTCTGAAGGACTTCTTGGTTGCTGTCAAGTTTTGGAACTTACAAATAAAGCTGCTATAATCATCTATGTGCATGCTTCTATGTGGACATAAGTTTTTAACACCTCTGGGTAAATACCAAGGTGAACAACTGATGGATCATATAATAAGAGTATGTTTAATTTTATAAGAAACCACTGAATTGTTTTCTAAAGTGCCTACAACATCTTGCATTCCCATACTAGCAATGAATGAGAGTAGCTGTTGTTCTGCATCTTTCCTAGCATTTTTAAAAATTATTTAAATTCCAGGTTTTTAAAAATTATTTAAACTCAAGTTAGTTAACAGGCTATGTAGCATTGGTTTCAGGAGTAGAACCCAGCAATTCATCACTTCCATGTAACGCCCAGTGCTCATCCCATCAATGCCCTCCTTAATGCCCTTCACCCATTTAGCACATCCCCCCACTGACCTGCCCTCCAGCAACCCTCAGTTTGTTCTCTGTATTTAAGAGTCTCTTATGGTTTGCCTCCTTCTCTGATTTTGGCCATTCTAAGAGGTGTAGGTAATGGTATCTTGTTATTGACATTTGGAGCATCTTTTCATATGTTTATTTGCCATCTGTATTCCTAGGAAGTGTCTGTAAGGTCTTTGCCCACCACCCCCCCCCTTTTTTTTTTTAAATCACATTATTCCTTAATGTTGAGGGTTAAGAGTTCTTTGTATAGTTTGAATAACAACAGTCCTTTATCAGTTGTGTCTTTTGCAAATATTTCTTCCTTTTCTGTGACTTGTCTCATTCTTTTGACATTGTTTTTTACAAGGATGTTTTTAATTTTAATGAAGTCCAGCTTATCAATTATTAATTTCATGTATCGTGTCCTCAATGTTGTATATAAAAAGGCATCACACCTGAAGTCATCTAGAATTTCCCTTATGTTATCTTCAGGCGTTTTACAGTTTTGCATATTCCATTTAAGTCTGATCCATTTTGAGTTAATATTTGTGAAGGGTGTAAGGTCTCTGTCTAGATTTTTTTTTCTTATTGGCACATGAATGTCAGTTGTTCCGGAACCATTTGTCGAAAAGCCTAGTGTTCACTGTGTTGATCCACTGTGTTCTTTTGGCTGCTTTGTCAAGGATCAGTTGACTGTATTTACGAGGGTCTGTTTCTGGGCCCTCTATTCTGTTCTATTGAGATGTTTGTCTACTCTTGTTGATACCACCAGCTTGATTACTTGTGTTTCATAGTTAGTCTTGAAGTTGGGCAGCGCCTGCCCTCTAGCCTTGTTCTTTTCCTTCGGTATTTATTGTGTTGCATATTTCTGGGTCTTTTGTCTCTCCATAAAAACTTGAGAATCACTTTGTTGATAGCTGCAAAATAACTTGTGGGGACTTTGATTATATTACTTTTTAACTAAATGAGAACACCATTGTGGTGTCCCCCCAAAATGCCTTTTCCATTTCTCTCAGATTTGGGTTAATGAGAGGGACACTGCCTTAACTGAAAACTGATGTGGGTCCACATTTGGTCCTTCTCTTTTCTGAAACAAAAGTGATGGAAACTATGAGCATGTACTCCCTGGTATCCCCAGTAGTAAGGAGTATGTGTCATGATGGAATAGCAATGACATGTGGGATTTCTTTTAATCAACTATTTTTCATAAAAAAAATAAAGGCATCTGGTTTATATATTTAGCACCTTCATTAATAGATATCAAATTGTTTTGTTTTATTTATTAGGTTTAAAAAATTAAAATGACATCTCCAACAAGGACAGCATAAATAATTAAACCTAATTAAGAACAATTTCAAGGGTTAGTATATCTAGCTTGTCAAAAGTTTAATACAGGACTAGAACAATCTCAGAAATTCTTAGGAGAAATATGATGGCACTCTGGGACATTAATAACCATTGTCTACTTCTGTAACTAACACTATGTAAAAATGACACCTAGAAAGCATTTTCTGAACTCCACAGAGAAGCATATGCTAAATGTTGGACAGTATCTATCTGCCCATCTGTCTTTGCAAAATGGCATCTTTAGAGGCCTTGGCTTGCTCCAGAAAGCCCACTGTTCAGCTGCTGAATGTTCAACTGGGAACGTTTGTAGGGTTGTTGACCTGAAATCCATTTATCAGAACAACTCCCTGAAGAATTATTTTTATCTATTTAGTTGTAATTTTTCTTTCAATTGTAGAAAATAAAGGTAGATAGCCAGGTGTTTTTTATATTAGTTAGAATAAAGGCTAACATTTATGTTTTTGCTACAGAAGGACTAGTTTTTTTTCAAAGAGTTATATAAAACTAAAAACCTTTTAAAAATCTACTCCCTTTTCCTATTTCCCATCCTATTATCTTCTTCATATAGAACTCCATCATGAATTGATTGTGTATTCTTCTTACCTGTATTTTTTATTTCAGTGCGTATCTATTATCCATGAATAAGATCTAACATTAATGTGTTTTTAAAGGTTATTGCAAATGCTATCATACTGAATTATCTAGGACAGATCCATGGACAACTCATGTTTAATTGAATGAATCTTTGTAACGGGTATGGGAGAACCATAAAGTTCTTGAGAATTTCATATCAGCAGAAACACTGAGGTTAGACTGAAAGAGAAAGAAAAGACATAACGTGAATTTTAAAAGTACTGGATTCCCCAACGTTTAGTGGCAAGGAACAAGTTAATAAAACTACTCAGCTGCGAAGACCTGTTACCTTTTATGAAAAAGGTAGGATGATTCAGAGAACAGAGCCTTGAACCAGAAGGCAGAGATGCAAAGACAGAGAGAGGACTATTCCTAGGCCTTAAACCTAATTGAATTTGTGTGACTAAATTTCAAAATTGCATGAGATCAGTGTCTCCACTTTCCTTCCATTTTATTGTATTTTGAGTTGATATATTTACTTTTATCTCATTCCTCTTATACCATTGGATTCTGGCAGCATATGGCACGCTCCTTTAGTTTTGCAAGTCTACAGGTGGAGGGGGATTGTGTTGGAGGGTGGATTATACTGAGACTCACTCATACCCAGTGTACATGATTTAGGTGATGAGATTTGGGACTTCTGAGATGATGAAACTTCAGGGAGAATATTGGATTTTTAGTTGATCGTATAATGGATTGGAGACGTTGGAATGGGGATAATTATATTCGGGATGGATGTAAACCTTTGAGGTCCAGAGGTTGGATTATATTGCAGTCAGGATAATGGCCTCCAATACGTCCATGCCCTAGTCATTGAAACCTGTGAATATGTTAACATACTGGAGCCAAAGGGATTTTTCAGTTCTCGCTAAGGTTAAGGATACTGGTGATAGGGAGATTATTCTTGGCTACTTGGGTGGGCATGATATAATCACACGGATCCTTAAAATTAAAGAACATTTCCTGGCTTTGGTCAGAGAGATTCAATGACAAAAGGCAAAAGAGTGAATCTTAAGATAATGCTATGGGGCGCTTGGGTGGATCAGTTGGTTAAGACTTGACTTAAGCTCAGGTCATGATCTTGTAGTCTGTTGAGTTTGAGCCCTGTGTTGGGCTCTGTGCTGAGAACTCAGAACCTGGGGCCTGCTTTGGATTCTGTGTCTCCCTCTCTTTCTGCCCCTTCTCAGCTTGTGCGCTCTCTCTCTTGCTCTCTCACTCACCTCTCTCTCTCCCTCTCTCAAAATAAACTTTAAAAAAATTAAAAAATAAAAAGTCCTACAAGCACAAGCATCTGGGTGGCACAGTCGGTTAAGTGTCCGACTCTTGATTTCTGCTCAGGTTATGATCTCAATGGTTGTGGGATTGTGGGTCCACACTGGGTGTGGAGTCTGCTTGGGATTCTCTCCCTCTTTCCCTCCCTCCCTCTGCCTCTCCCCACTCATTGTCTCTCCCTTTCTCTTGAAGGAAACAAAACAAAAGATAGTTCTACAACTACATGGAAGTGAATTTTGCCAGAGCATAAATACTTAAAAGAATTCTCCGCTAGAGTCTACAGAAAGGAAGACAGCGCTAACACCATGTTGATCTTAGCCTAACGAGACCTATGTCAGATTCCTGACCTAAAGAACTATAATGTAATGCATTTATCTTGTTTAAGCTACTATGTTTGTGGTAATCTTTTATGGTAGCATAGAAAACCAAAA
This sequence comes from Panthera uncia, assembly GCF_023721935.1. Lineage (NCBI taxonomy): Eukaryota > Metazoa > Chordata > Mammalia > Carnivora > Felidae > Panthera > Panthera uncia. The sequence continues at coordinate 38,402,826 of NW_026057585.1, forward strand.
AACTAAGGCTGACTCAATAGTGTATTTTTAAGTCTATCTAAGAGTACATTCCCAGGTAAAGTTTATACATTTTAATTGTAATATTTTAACATACAATTAAGTCATACTTTATCCATTTTTGTCCAGATATTGTTTCCAGTTTGTCTCTATAACCAACAATGCAAGAATAAACAAACACCTTCTTCCTTGGGTCTGTTAGCACTCAATGCAAAAATTTCTAGACTAGATATAAAAGTATTCTAGACTAAAAGTTTCTAGACTAGATATAAAAGTATAATGATGCATATTTGAAACATTAGATATTTCCAATGCATTCTAGAGTGGCTATACCAATTTTAACCTATGGTAACTATTTTTTTTTTTTTTTTGAAATGTTTATTTTTGAGAGAGAGCACGAGTAGGAGAGGGGGCAGAGAGAGAGGGAGACACAGAATCTGAAGCAGTCTACAGACTTTGAGCTGTCAGCACAAAGCGCAGTGTGGGTGGGGCTTGAACTCATGAACCATGAGATCATGACCTGAGCCAAAGTCGGACTCTCAACTGACTGGGCCACCCTGGCGCCCTGGCTGTTGATATATTTGATAACCTCCCTCCCAATTCTTTTCCTACTTTTGTTGAATTGGTCCAGTTTTTATTTACCCCACTCCTCCCATCTAACTTTTTCTATTTTATGTTTTTTTACTTTTGAGAGAGACAGAGCAAGCACATGTGAGTGCATGAGCAGGGGAAGGGCAGAGAGAGGGAGACAGAGAATCCTAAGCAGACTCCACACTGACAGCAATGAGCCATATAGGGAGTTGGAACTTAAGAACCTCGAGACCGTGACCTGAGCAGAAGTTGGACGCTTGGTGGACTGAGCCACCCAGGTGCCCTCTCCCTTCCAACTTTAGAAATTTTGCATTTTATATTCAGTCATTTAGAGTTACCCAAAAATTTTAACATACATGAATAGTTTAATAAAAAAAAAATCTCATTTTTTCCCCAAACTTCTTTCAAATACAAGAAAATTAGCTCACTTTAAATCTGCCCTCCCCCATTCTATTTCCCTATAATTTACTTTTAGTTTCATACTGTTTTTAAGCACTCTGTTGGTCATTAAGATAAAATTTTCAGTTAGTTTTTATTTAAACATACTAGCATTTTATGATTTATTAATCATTAATTCTTACTGAAACCTACTTTTCTGTTTTTTTCCTTCTTAAAATTCAATTACCTTCTTCCTAAAGGACATCCTTCAATCATGCTCTAAGGGATGGTCTGTGAATAGTTTCTTTGAAATGGACATCTCTTTTCCCTCAATATTTTGAGGTCATTATCCACTATCTTGACACTTATTTTTTCTAATGTGAAGTCTGATGTAAATCTAATTATTTTTTAATAAGAAATCTTTCTTTTAGTAGATTTTTAAAGTTTGTGATGCTTGCAAACTCACCACTGTGTATTAAAGAGTAGAATATTTTGGATCTTTTTAATTCTATTAGGACTTTGATCGGCTTCTTCATTCTAAGAATTCATGTATTCCTTTAACTCTGAAGAGAAAATAGCTACCATTATCACTTATGACTCTGCTTTCTTTATCTTTATCTCCACTTTCTCCTCCTGAAATGTCTATTAACATGCAGGATCTTCCCATTATGCATGTCATGTGAAATTTACCTTTTATATTTTGCACCTCTTTATTATTTTCTCACTGCATTCCAGGTGATTTCCTCAGATCTATATTTAAGTTCTTAAATCTTTTTCTCTAACGGAGAAAAATTTGGTTTTTTTAAAAAATAAAATTCTCTTATTCCATTCCATTCTGTTATTCATTCCCAGAGGTGTTTTTCTCTTTTTTGTACTTTGCTAAATTCTCCTGTTGTTTTGTTTTGTTTTGTTTTGTTTTTTATACTGATCTTATGTTTAGCAAGTGGCATCTGTTGCCTATTATCAGAGTAGAGGTATAAACACTTCTGCCCACTGGTCTTGGTATCAGACTTGCCAAGGAGAAGACGTCAGTTAAGTACTGGATGGAACAATGCTTTGCTCCCATAGAAGAGGCAGAGCAAGATCAGTTTCAGTAGTGTGTGCCAGCAGGATCCATGGCCTGCAGATCCCTCCTGGAAGCCAAAGCAGGGCAACTGGCCTGCGTGTACTCCTTTTGTGCTCAGTCGGAAGAACCCCACCTCCCCTCCGCAGGGGACAAATATAGTAGTGAGATTGGCCAGGCGCCATATGCCACTCATGCCCAGGCAGGACAAAGGAGTACACGCTGAGTCTGAAACTGGGAAAGATATTCCCTCACAAGGTGACAAGTCCAGTGCAAGCTGTAAGGACCCTTTATCTCTTGGTAAAGAAATGTTCCGGGCCCCAAATGGGGGTTAAAAAAACTGCACATAATACTACCTTTCTCAATATCTCATATTTTCTATTCCTTCCTTTTCCTTTCTGATAATCATAAGCACACTTCTTTGAAAGCCTTTATTAAAACTAGTTTATTTCCTCTTATAGTTTATAAAATATCAGTGTAGGTTTATTTTCCTGTGACATTTGTTTTCCATAGAGTCCTGTGGTGTAGAGTTGTCTCCATAAGGTAAGTTTGTAAGGCCCTATGTCTTTGGTTGCAAACTTGATTTTAATTTCTTTTTTTTTTTTATTGTTTATTTTGAGAGAGAGAGAAAGACAAAGTAAGAGCAGGGGAGGGGCAGAGAGAGAGGGAGACACAGAGTCCGAGGCAGGCTCCGTGCTCTGAACTGTCAGCACAGAGCCCGACTGGGGCTTGAACTCAGGCACCGCGAGATTATGACCTGAGCTGAAGTCAGACGCTTAATCGACTGAGCCATCCATGTGCCCCTTCTTTTCTTTTCTTTTTTTCTTTTTAAACTTATTTGTTTACTTGAGAAAGAGAGCAGCGCAAGGGTAGAGAGAGATGGGGAGAGGAATCCCAAGCAGGCTCCACACTGTCAGTGTAGAGCCCGATGTGGACCTCAAACCCAAAAAATGTGAGATGAGGACCTTACCTGAATCAAGAGTTGGATGCTTCACTGACTCAACCACCCAGGTGCCCCTTGATTTTAATTTAACTTCGGGTTTCCGCATCATGCTTGCATAGTAATGTATATCCTTTATATATGAGTAAAAATGGACTGAATTTTTATAATTTTTCTCATCAGGCCCTAGGTGATGAGAAAATTTTCTCACTGCTTCCAAAGGCTTATATCTAGAGCTTGTATCCTGAACCCATTCTAGAAGTGAATGTTAGAGTATCAGACTCATCATTAGAGTTTGTATTTCACTCTGATACTCCTGACTTTCAGAAACCTCCCCTACTTATTCTTTTAATTTCCAATTTTCTTCTTATTTCTGGAATTTCTCTTCCTTTGATGTAAGTTTAGCTATGAATTTAATGTATTATTCCTTTGTATTGGGCTTGAAGTCAAGCCTTTCAAAGTCATATTGGCCTACCATATTCTTTGCCTTTAACTTTAATGTGTGTATCAGCGGTAAAATATAGTCAGCCACCAGCTGTGAGCTGGTTTTTGCATATTATCTTGCTTTTCTCTTACAGACAATGATAAAGGAGAAGAGACTTTAAAAATAAATATCTTGCTGTCTATTTCTCCCTTTCAAATTGTTCATTTGGAAGAGAAGCTGATTTTGGCGTTTCAACACCCTGAGTGGCTGGTGCATATCTAGATAGCTGTGCCAAATGGCAGAAAACCAGAAATATTGGTACCACCGCTGGCATCCATTAAGGGTGATGGGGTATTTGGGTCTGGAACGTATTCAAGTATTCCCACACAGAACATCTCCTGTGCACGATCATGGGGAAGAAATGGCGAGTTTCAGAAACAAACATGAAATGACTATACGGTTTATGAAGGCAAAAGAAAGCGGAACAAATAGTAATTTTAGATGGCGATGCAGTAGGCTATTTCAGGGTTAAAATAAACACAATATAGAATTTCTATGATTTTTGCCTCTCGTGCATATTGCACAAACGGTTGTACTTCCGACCATTTCTTCCCAGCTAGTTTGTAGGTTTCTTAGGGGGTGACTTACATGTACCATTGAGCTGTTCTCCTTGATCGCCACATGGTTGCTAGCATTTCCGTATGCTCTTTTTGGGGCTTGCTGTGATGCTATCTCCTCATGCTGCTGGTGTGAAGTTACCAGTGCCAGCAAGGCCCACTAAAGGCATAAGAATAAACAGATGCAGAATATCCCCTTCTGCTATTCCACTTTCCAGATGTAGGCGGGTCCAGCTTCCAGCTTAGTCTGGTTACTTATATATACATATATACATACACACATACACATGCAACTTCTGTTTATGTGTATAAATATATCTTCTAGCAACAACAGGAATAACTAATATTTGTTATAACCTTAATATGTGCCAAGTATATAACTGTATACATGTATTATCCACACACAGCTGATGTAGGTACTTTTATTATCTGCTTTTTTTTTTCTTTTTTGCATTTGAGGAAAGATAAATATCGAAGTTTTGCAAAGCCTTCCCAAGGTCTCTCAGCCAGTATGTAGTAAATCCTAGGCAGACAATCAAATATACCTGAAAACAGACCTCAAGCTCTTAAGTAACATACCTTCTTATATATTTATAAAGCATTTTTGAAAGCTTGTTTGTGGTTGCCACTGTGCTAATGTTTCCTATACTGTATTTCATTTTTCCTTGAAAGTAAACAAACAAACAAAAAGACTATTCATGTTTTAATCCCAATTTAGAAGTCAGCTAAGCTTCACAGATATCATTTACCCGTGATCACAAACAGTAAAGCAGTAAAAGGTGGTTTAAAGCAAAATCTGTCTAGTGTTCAGTCTTAACTATTACTTTGTTACACATCCTAAAAATAATAGTGCATTAAAATCTCAGTAACTTGCGAAATTTTAAATCAATTCTTTGCATTATCATCTGTGTTCTAGTTTAGGCTCTTCTTCCAAGACTGAAGCTGAGAGAAAAACATTGGTCCTGTATTTAAAATCAATCTTTCTTATTTATACTTATTCTAAACCCCTAAATTCAAATTTTATTCTTGATAAATTTTTAAAAGTAAATTATTTTTAAATAATTTACTTCAGAATAATGTAAGATAGATCACCACTGTGCTTAGCATCAAAATCCAAAGATGGCCACAGTTGGGGTTCAACTCAGTCCCTTAGGGAAAAATCAAGTCCTTCTTTTTAGCATAATACTTGAGAATAAAAACAGAAGTTACATGTGTGCATTAAGAGATCTCTTAACTTCACAGCGAAAACAGCAAATATATTTTATATATTTTCTTTCTTTTTGAAGCAATAAAACTTCATGTCTTTTCTAGTGCCACCTTAAATAACAGCTCAAATCATAATATCTTCCATATGTTTTTATTTCAGGTGGCTTACACTGTTTCTAAGAAAATAAGTTGGGAGAACCTAATTTCCATGATGTGATATAGGGATAGAAAACTAGAATATGATAAACTGATCATTTAAAGAAATGCTGATTTGAAATAGGTTTTGTTATTAATGCTTTTCTTTTTGCTTTTATCAATGTAGATGTTGTTTCAAAAATGCAAAAATAAGTTTACTAAGTCAAAAATATTCTGAGTAATACTAAGTCCAAAGTATTATCCCTCAAATGTAATTAAAGCCAAGTAACAGGGCAAGATTTTTCCTTTTTTTTTTTTCCTTACCCCACTACTCTACAATATAGCACTAAGAAAAAAAAATCCCTGGAGGAAGTTATAAATGTTTCCAACAAACAAAATGAAGAGAAACATTAGTCAGTTTCAAGCCTCATTTACTCAATGATGGGCGGTAACAATGTCATAAATCACTGACTACCTTTTAAGTCATATGATCTTTTGTGCTATGGGCTTTTCAATAATCTTTTTCTTTAACCAACATGAGAATATTTGAAAAATAAATATTTTTAAGAGCTCAAGAACATGAAATGCGAACAACATATTAATGTTGAGTTCTCAGGAACAATGCAAGGGCAGTTGGAGGCAGCAGTTCATAAATGTCATTTATTAATGAGATTTGGGGAAACCATCTTTATAAGGAAAAATCTGAGAGAAGTGCAAATTTAATAACAAATAAAAATACAGGCTGAAGTGCCTTTAAGAGATAATTTCAGTATTTCCAAAGTGAAATACACCTTCATTTTGACTAAACAGTGTTCCACTATTGCTTAGCTAATTAACTACATATGCTTCCCATCATATCTTGAGGATCTGTTTTAATATTTAAGATGGAAACAAGACATTTTAATGGAAGTTTAAGATTATGAACAATAGTTTATACTTCAAACCTAAACCATGTAATGAGGGAACATATTTTGAATAGTACAGCCCTATTTAAATGCCAGATTTGTAACTGTAAATCATATGCAATTTATTTAAAGCTTAGATTCATTCCTCATTTTAAAATGTTACTTCCTTTTATTAATGGGGAACAATATTTAAAAGCCAAAGGCATTGCCGAAAGAAAATGGCATGTCTAGAAAAATCGTAAATAACTCTAAGCACTTTACATGTTAAATCTACCAGAAATGCAAAATAATTCCAGACAAGCACTGTTTAATGAACATCACACCTTTGAACAGTCTATTGACACTTTTGAAAACTTTGAAACAGACCTATGAAAATTCTATATCATTTTGTGCCCCAGTATCAATTATCAATTATAAATTCATGCTTGCATTTTAAAGTAGTTCTTAAAACTTTATCAACATATTCACATACTTTGTGGCTTATACTTAAACATGAGGTATACAAATATCTCCTTTGTATATAATTCTTGGTTACATTTTTTCCCCTATACTTTAATAGTAAAGACTCTCATTTTCTTACTGGCTTTGTTGCCCAGAATATGTCCTCCAATGTGGGCCTTACAAGTGCAGAAAAGGATGAAAATTTGGCTCCTTTGAAGATGTTACAGCAGTAATATCTTTCATTGCAAAAGGAGGTTTTAGACTTTCTGAATGTCTTTGGCAGAGTCTATTGCAATGGGTTTCATACTTTGGTAGCATTGAATTCAGAGAACAAATGACTGTGCTTTTGTAGGAAATGTTCACTTGTCCTTTTCTTCTGCCTTCTGAGGATGGAATGAAAAAAAAAAAAAAAAGAAATGCTATAGAAACTAACCTCTCTGGTCTTTGTTAAATGTGGATACACTCCTTTTTTTTTTTCCTTCTGTATAACCAATTTACTCAATTCAAAAATCTAAAAATAAGGATTGCTTAAAAAATGCTTCAATTCTTATTTTTTTTAAGTTATCATAAAGCTTTGCAAGTTCCTTTTCAAAGATAGTCCCATAAAACTTTCTAATATAGCAAGCCGTTTGCAATTTCTCTGATGCAATAGAAAATATAAATGGGCATATAAATTACCATTTTACTAAGACAAATATTTTTATATTGACATCCTATTTCTCTTATTACACTTATAAAACATAATATTGCTAGCAGAATAAGTGTTTAGTGACAATTAGCATCAAGGCTCAAATTAAAGTTTGAATTTGAAAAATAAGACGTAGCTGTTTTATGGTCTGCATTCTCACTTATAGTGAGTGCTCCAGAAACTGAAAGGAAAAAGGTTTTTAAAAAATCAAATGAAAATAATTGCTTTTGCTACGCGACTACAAATATGTAGTACAAAAGTTAGTAAGTTAGAAACAGGTTGAGCACGTCATTTTTACCCATTTACCATCATCAGCACCATCAAGGTCATTATCACCAGCCAAAACAAAAACAACTCCCTTTAGAGAATTTACTTAGTTATATATAAGAGAATTGTTCAATTCTCTTTTGGAAGTAGATAATTTGGAGTTCAAATTCCTGCTTTGTCTTTCAAATTATTTGAGTAAGTTGGACCATCTACTTAATTTCTCATTTTATGTTGAGTAACATTGTTAAGACACTGCTTCATAGATGATGAACAATTAATAAATACTATCATTATAACTTTGACTATTTTTTTTAAATTTTTTTTTAACGTTTATTTATTTTTGAGACAGAGACAGAGCATGAACAGGGGAGGGTCAGAGAGAGGGAGACACAGAATCTGAAACAGGCTCCAGGCTCTGAGCTGTCAGCACAGAGCCCGACGCGGGGCTTGAACTCACTGACTATGAGATCATGACCTGAGCCGAAGTCGGCCGCTCAACCGACTGAGCCACCCAGGCGCCCCTGACTTTGACTATTATTAATGATACTGTACTATAATGATATAATTATTTCTTTTTTGTAGATAGAGAAACTTAAATTTTTTTCTTTTTTTTAAAATATATATATTTTTAAGTTTATTCATTTATTTTGAGAGAGAGCAAGAGAGGGAGTGTGTATGCATGCGGGGAAAGAACAGAGAGAGAAGAGAAGAGAAAATGCTAAGCAGGCTCCGAGCTGTCAGCACAGAGCCCACTTCCGGGGTTTAAACTCACAAACCATGAGATCATGACCTGAGAAATCAAGAGTCGAACGCTTAACTGACTGAACCACTGAGGTGCCCCTTTAAATTTTTTTCTTAGGTAATGTATCTAGAATAAGTCAGGAATCTAAACATAGACAATCAGTTGAATCCAGATCCCAAGCTACATAAATGTACTGCCTAAATGTAAAAATAATGCTAATTTATCTCTAAGTGGACAGTAAGCTCACTCAAAGACTGGATTTGTGTCTGAAATATGGAATGTTGTCAGGATATATGTACTAAATAAACAACTTCTTATAAAGCATATGGTGTACTCAAGTGCACTGCAAGTATACAAACAAATCTGGTTAAACGAAGCATATTTGGTTAACACAAGATGAAGTTAAACAAATTTATAAAGAAAACCTCATCAAAATATATTTTGGGAAAAAATGCTCATGTTTCCAATATTAGTCCTTTTTCCCCTAAAACCATTTAGATATAAACAAATCTAGCCACCAATGAAAACCAGAGGCAACTTGAGGGAAATGAATCACCTATCCTCATCTGCATTAGTGGCAACCAATATAGCAAAACTTCCCATCAGATCAGGAATAATAAACATTTCAGCCTGAGTTTTAAAGAAAACTAAATAAGGAAATAAGAATCAGGAGCACTCACTCATAAAAAAAAGTTACAATCTAGCCCTATGGATGATTAAAACAAAACAAAATTTACAGGCAAATCTCCTGGCAAATATTCTTCTAGAAAAAGAACAGAAGTATAACTGAGATTTAGTGGTACACAACAGATAAAATACTAACATGTCCATTGCAAATTCTGGGAAAGGACTTGTCCACGTGAATTGGGAATTAGAGCGTGAAGGCACAAAGGGCTGTATTTTATCAGCTCAGTCATACAGGCCTAAGGTATGTTCTGAGGTAGAGGGCTGCGGGCTATTATCTAGAATATTTTTAAATTGAATAATTTCACAGGACCACCCACCCCATCCCCTGCAAAATATGACTCACTACGTATGTTGTGATCCAAAATGTAACTTAAAAAGTGAAAATAAATATAACTAGCTCTCTAATTTATTGAAGTAAAATTTCTCTAGATACACAAATTGGATACCTTGAATACCTAATGAATAAATCCATTTTGATTAAGAGAGATGCTGCACTGAGAATTAGAAGAATATCTTGCTAAAATAGTAAAGAAATCTTGGTCTTATACATTTGCATTAAATGTCAATTTTACAGAAAATTCTTACTAAGGATCTAAATGCATTAAATTTTAAAAAGTTTAATTTTAAAGTTGCATAGAATATTTTAGTAAAGTTAAAAAAATAGTGAAGACAATAAACACAGCTTTATAGAGTAGGGAAAAAATGGTAGTTACTAGTTTTAAGCGTCCATGAAATAAATGATACAATAAAACACTTTATGATTACTGTTTATACCATTGGAAAATATCTATCTAAATACTTTCCAAAAGTATGGGTAAATATAAGGTAATCATTGTCATCATTGGATTGCCCAGTGGATAAAGTCAAGGGCAGTTTGAACTCAATGATATTCCACTTCGAAGACATTAATTAAATTATGTGGTTCCCTACCTAATGTTCTAGATACTTCCTCAACAGTCCCTAGAGTTGTCTAGCCACTCGAATCAACTTTTTTGGTATAGAACATTGGTGAATCTTCCTGACCAGCTCCATCTGATTATCACTGCACATAAGTTCAAATCGAATGCAGATATAAATAGATAATTTTGTCAGATCTCAAAACAAAGTTTATTAACAGAATAAGAGTAAGACATACATGGGAGTGGGGGGGGTGGAGGTTGGGGAGTTGGGGGGGATATTGAGGAGGAGAGATGGACCAAAAAAAACAAAAACAAACCCAAACACCCTTCATGAGGGGCAGGCAGCTGAGAAGAGGAGGGAGGGACTACATACATCACAAATGGCTACATGAAGCCACTACATGGCTTGCAGTCCATCTCCCATTTTTTGTCTGTGTGCCAGAGTCCATTAACACATAGCTTTAATCAGTGTATGGAATGCTTTATCTATAAATATAGTTTGGTTTTGGAACATTCTCATTCCAGTGTCTTTTCTTCAGCCAAATTCCTTTTAGTCAATCATTTAAAAATACCCTCAAAGGGGGCGCCTGGGTGGCTCAGTTGGTTAAGTGTCCGACTTTGGCTCAGGTTATGATATCATAGTTCGTGGGTTTAAGCCCCGCATTGGGCTCTGTGCCGACAGCTCAGAGCCTCGAGCCTGCTTCGATTCTGTGTCTGCCTCTCTCTGCCCCTCCCTACCGCCCCCCCTCAAAAATAAATAAACAATAAAAAAATTTTTTTAAGGAAATATCCTCAAATACATTAAAGGAAAAAATAGTTTTACATGAGCTGCTAACCCATTGTTTCTCTTTGACTAATATGACAATATAACATGGCAAAAATTACTGGATTTTTTTATTGTGTATTACATATCCCTCTAGGCCAACATATTCTGTATCACATTACTCTTGAATTTTTGTAACTAATAGTTCTTTGGGAAGTTTTTTTCCCCCCCTTCATACTATAATATAAATCCCTTTATTTCTGTTATACAGATTTGCTTTTTCCTAATACAAGCATGTGATTTAATTACAAAGATTCACTAGTCAATAGATTCTGTATACTTAGACTGTATGCTTGGGTTTCTTCTCTAGGCAATGAGGAGCCATTGAGAGCTTTGAAGTCCCCAGGTGACATGATTAAGTATGTGTTTTGGTATGATTCATTTGGCCTGTATATGTAGAATGGATTAAATGATGTATGTTTGAAAAATTACGAAGACATCTAAAAGACTTATTTGATGAGAGTGACACACATTACATATATTAATTGTTGTTCCTTCTGCTTAGAACACTCATTCACCAGATCTTCACAAGACTGGCTCCCTAATTGAACTCCAATTTCTGCTGAATTGTCGCCTCCTCAAGGAAGCTGTTCCTGACTACCTTTCTTTCTGAGACATTTCTTCACTCACGGTCTTGCTTTCCTTTATTCTTCCTAGTCCTTACTGCTATTTATGTGTTTAACTTTCTTAATCTGTTTTTCATACTAGAATCCAACCCTAAGAGGACACTGACTTTGTCTATCTTGTAACTCTAGCCTAGAAGAGTTTCTGGAATATGGGAAACCAAATATTTTCATTAAAATGAATAAATGACTTGAAGAGTAAGAATGCAGATCAAGGCAATTGTGTCATTAACAGAAACTGGACACTAAGAATATTATACTAGGAAGTATAAAAAATATACCATTTCATCTTACCCTTACTCAGCCTAAAACATCTTAGGAGATCTACATATATTCAAATGTATTTGAAAATAATAACAAAATTTAGGAACACCATCTCCCAAACATATCCCTACTTGATCCCAACCTGTTTTCATCTTGGTCTACCAGCTTTGAATCTGTTCGTTCCTCAGCCCCAAATTTAATCTGCCCTCATTCTGGTTAGGTCTGCGTCCTGACTCCTACCTGAAATTTAGATCGAAGAGGGCATGAGTGTTCCTTGCTCCAAGTTTTCTTCCACCAAACTCAAACTTCTTTCTAACCTCCAGATAACCCTCCCAAAGTAGGGGTAATTTGGATTGAAAAATGAACTATCAACTTTCTGATTCAAGAAAGTGCATGGTGGTCGTGAGGTCATTCCCACCCACCTTCCCAATGAAAATTCCAATGTTTATTCTTCTTTCAAAAAGTATTTAATTAGTACCTACCATCAATAAATCTGGCCAACTTAGACTTCAAATGAAAATGCATCTTTCAAATTAAGGTCAGGTAAAATTTAATACTATCTGTTTTGATTTGAGGGGTGGGTTCAGTCAAAAGTAAAGAATAAAAGTCTGACTTAGAAACCAGAAAGTTATACTATATTACAAGAAGCCCCCATGTGTCGAAGTGTTCATGTTTATGCAGTATGCCAATATAAATTTGATCAATACATTCAAAATATGTAGCCTATATTGCTTTGCAGCTTTTTTTAGTGTCATTATGGAAAAATTGGGACCGTTCTTTTTATTTTCTAGTATAGCTATGAAGCATATTCTTAGCTACATATAATGATCAAAATTACACAATTATCCTAATAACTTTGTCTAATTCATAGTTTTAAATCACAAGGTGGCTCTTTGTGTTCAAGGAAACAAATACAAGCTATTAGGTTCATAAAATGCATTTATTTTGATATAACAATAAAATAAAATAATTGTTAACGAATATGTTTGTTTCCATGGTAAATGTTGGGATTAGAAACAGTAAGACCAAAATAATTATCTAGGTAAGCCATGTTCATTAATATGATGAAAGCATAATGCAACTTCTTTTCTATTGCTCAAAGTTATATTTACCATAGATTTTAGATTCCAGTGCTGCAAACTGTCTGTGATAGCTGAAAAACTTATTAAACAAGGAGGAAATTTGATCTAAGGAAAGCATTCTCATCTCTTTCATATCTTGCAAATCCCAAAGTAAGAGATGAGAAAGGTTTAAGCAGTAAGCCCAGATTTTGAAGCATTCATTTATTTTTATTTTTATTTATTTATCTATTTTTTGCTATTTAAAAAAATACCTGTGGATAAAAAGGCAAGAAAGCTTTTAGTGTCAATAGCCTCTACTTCTCATGAATAACTGAACCTCAAGGGATCATTCTATTATTGGACAATATCTTCTTTTGGGATCTTCCAAATACTTCAATAGTGAAAAGGCTTATGTGTCCCTGACGTAAATCTTTTGGTAAAAAAATGGACTTTAGCACCTGTTCTACGTAGTTACAGGCTTTTAAAAACTTTTTATTTCCTGAATAAAATGATTTTTTTAAATTGGAAATTTTTATATTCTGAGGATAGCTCCATGTAGCCCAGCCTTTCATTTACTGTAATTATATAATCATCATATAGATAATCTTAAGTAATCTTAGCTTGAGTTATCTAAAACTATATGATAACATAGTGTAACAATCTTAACATAATCATAGTATAGTTATCTTACTGATACTTAGCTTATTGTGGTTCATTAGAGGAGTCAATTAGCTCCAGTCATTAGCTGATTTATATGGTGAAGCCTAGAACAGAATGAGAGAGAATAATTATTTTCTTTAAAAAGTAAAGTAACTCATCTCCACATTATACTAAAAACTACTTGTTTGAATCTTTCTCCCTGGACTTTAAGATTCCTAACAGCCATATTATGTACTTTTTTCAGCTTTAGGTCCTGTGCATAGCACAGAGCATGGCATATAATAGTTGATTATTGAATGAGATTTAAACAAGTGTAGCAACCACACATCAGAAAAAAAATTGCTTGGAAGTAGTAGAAAAGTTTCATATGAGGAAGTAAAACGTAAGGGTTTTCATGATTTTCTTCAAATGTTTCAAGTTCATTTATCACAGTCAATCTCCTCTCCCTCATTAACCCTGTGGAATTGATATGTGTTTGTACTGTACAGATAAGTAAACTGAGGTTAAACAGATTATGGAATTTTCCCATTTCTATAAAGTTAGCAAGTAGCTACTGATGGGCCTGGAATATATACTGAGGTCTAGGTCCAAAGCACAAACTCTTTATGACTATACTGCTTCTGTTGCTATGTAGATGAGTAACTAAACCAGACTTGGTCTACTGTTATCGAATGGGAAACCACCTAGTGCCTCTTATCTCTGTTGGCATAAAATCAACTTTTCTTCTACCAGATTTTTTTCTTTATTTCTTCCTTATGATCTATTTTCCACAACTAGAATATCAGCTCCTCAAGAGTGAGGAACTTGTCATTTTACCCATTACATGCCACACCTAGAAGTGGATTCAGAGTATCTGCCTTAGTCCATTCAGGCTGCTATATAAGACAGTACCACACAGAGTGGCTTCTAAAACAACAAAATTTTATTTCTCACAGTTGTAGTGCTGGGAAGTCTAAAATCAAGGCACTGGCATGGTTGTGTTCTGGTGAATGCCCTCTTCCATGCTAAAGACTATTTATTGACTTCTCTCTGTGTCTTCATGCACTAGAAAAGCTAGGGAGCTCTTCAGGGTAAGAGCACTACTCCTAATCATGAGAGCTCTGCCCTTATGACCTAATTGCCTCCCAGAGGACCTCCTCCTAACACCACCACTTTGCAGTGTCCTTGAATTTTGGAGAGACCCAACATTCAAACTATAGAAATATTGCACTAAAATTGTATTCAGTAAGAGCTTAATAAATCTGTACTGAATTAATGTGTGGCAGTAAAAGAAATGCATGTCAGTAAAAAACCTTAAATTCATTGTTTAATTGTGACAGAAATATTAAAACAGTGCTTCTCAGCTACTGGTTTAAGACAAAGTGTGATAATACAGTGCAGTTAAAATAGAGAACGACTACAAAAAACTTGTACTCTTAACACATTTAATATTTAAAAAGCCAAACAAATGCCGATGGCTTAGTTATGAGGAAGTTCTCTGTTGTGTAATGCAGTCAAGAAGTCAAATAACCTTGGTTCAAAATAGAGCTGAAACATGTATTAATTGTGGACTCTTCAATAAATCACTTAATCCCATCTGTAAATGTCAATAATAATAGTATCTGATTCTTAGATTTGTTATGAGACTAATAATGTTAGAAAATAAAGCCCTTAACTCAGTGCTTAGCATATAACAATCATTTAAAAGAATTGTTATTAGTGTTTTAAACTGTAGCTTTCATTTATATTCAATTACTTTATAAAACCTTTTTTGAGAAACTAAAGATAATTTACATATTCAGTTACATGCTTTTAACCTTTTTTATAGCTAACAGAAGCTTTTGTTTTGTTACTTCTAAGAGAGTGATTTGCATATTTTTGGTTAATTCTTCCATATTGGGCAATGCTAAATTACTAAATGTAGACTGTTCCATTTATAAATTGAACTTCAGTAGTACTAATATGTATATGAATAATTGCATAAAACTGCTAATCCAAGTAATAGAAAACCATATTATTGCAACTGGTTTTTAGTCATGTTTATTATAACTTTTTTTTTTGAAGATTTTTGTTCGGATTTCTGCTTATCTGGGCAGAAAATAGCTATGCAAAGATACCTAGCATACCAAAGGAAGCTTAGAGAGGAAAAAACAAACAAACTTTATTTCTTTAAACCATTTGTTTAATGTATTACCAGAGTTATCAAAGCTATATGACCAGGATTAATTCTAACTAAAGCAATCCAAGGCATTAACATACATAACTTGTTTCAAGGATCTAGAAATTAGTCAATTCTATTAGTTTCTTAAGTATATTTCTTCATTGTACACTTTTATTGGATAAGTGAAGGAAAATTATTAATTTAGTTTCTAAATCATTATTTCCCAATTCCATCGTATTAATTTTCAAATTTCAAAATAGTTGTTATTTTTTTGTGCAAAGTTTTCTTTACAGTTTTATTTTTTAATAAGTGGTTCTAGATTGTGTTCTAACTTACTAATTAAAATGAAAAAATAGATTGTATTAATTCATCACCGCTGTTGACTGGTATTCCTGTAGAATTTACCAATGGCCCATTGAAGGCTTTCAAGAATTCAGTAATGGTTAAAGTCTAAAGAGATACCTACCATTGGAAAGATATGTGTTATCAAATACTTTTGGTAATTTTGTTTTCTCTGTGATCTCATCATCAATTCACTTGGAAGTGGAGAAGTCTTAAACGTCCTTACCACATTTTTGTCAACAGCAGAAAAAAGAAATCTTTGGAGACCTTTGGTTCTATGTATTTCTGCCAATCAAGGTAATCCAGGAGATAAATGCAACAATAAAAAAAAACCCTATTCCTTTGTTCACCACTAATTCATCACACTTTTCACAGCTGGATCTCAACTGAAGCAACACAGATTTGACCTTTAAATCTTAGCTTGGCTGCATTTGATCCTATCTGCCACATGTATAACTTCATGGAATTCAGTACTTCCATTGCCCTTTTTCCATAATTTGACTTTGATTTATCTTTTAGCTATCAGCAGTCAACATTAACAAACTAAACCATAGGTGTGAAAATCAAGTGGTGTACTTTATCAGGCCTGTAATCCTATATATCTATCCCATGCCATTCTATTAACTTTGAAGCAAAAATACAATTTGATTTTATTGATTTACCAACAGAACAAATTTGCACAATTAGTTATCTCCTGCTATAACTACTTTATCTGCCTTGGGATTTTGAGATTGAGGTACATTTATAGGCAAAATATATAAAGTCATTAATGAGGTCAAAATACAGCAATAATTCAGGCACAATATTGAGTTATTCTTATGGTTTCACATAAAATATTTTTATTGATGCATTTCTCTATTTTTTCCACCTCCAACAGACATTTGGTGCATTCTAAAGCTACATTCAAAGTTAATTCAAGACAGTTTACTGAACAATAAAAACTTAAATCCGTAAAGACTACTTTTTCCTAATAATTGTTTCTTTTACATTGGTATAAACCTACCTGACCCTCCAGTAATTTTTTACTTCTAAGCAACTGAAAGTTAATGAACCACAAATTATACTGAGGAACAGAATTGGCTTTTTACAAGGAGCTGGAATGTGTTGAATGTGGTGAGAACATTAACAAATCTGTCAATTAGCCTGGAAGGTATTTTGACTTTTATGTCTTCTGTTTGCTTGCTCAATATATCAAATGAATTCCCTTCATTTTGTTTAGTATAATTTCTAATAACAATATCCAAACAGCCTTTTTCTCAATCTATAATTTATCTTTCATGACAGTCCTCTCTCCCACGTTTCAGAGACCTAAATACAAACTTTTCAGATTCATGGTGTAATTGTTACATTTGTGGCCCTTAGTCCACTAATCTTTGGGGGAGAATATAGTTATTTCTCCATAAATTCTTTTATCAGTTTATGCTAGTAACTAACTGATTTGATTTTGATCCAGGGTCTTAACCATACCTTCTCTTAAAGGAAGGGTAAGACATTACAGCATTTCCTCTAACTTTCAAAGGCATTTTACTGATAGGTCTATTCTAGTGTCTCATAACATTATCTATTCATTAATGATATGGTAGATTATTAATTTTGTAGAGATTCATAGTGTTAAGAATTTTCATAAGTGCAAACAGAAGAAAATCTGTTAATACTATTTGCTACTTTTTTAAGCCAATGGTTTTGAAAACTTGGTAAACCTGAAAGACTAAATTCAAAACAAACATAAACAATTAAGATAGGCTTAAACACACACACACACACACACAACGGAAAAAAAAAAAAAAGCAAAGATACATTGCTAAAACGGAATAGACCCCTCATTTTGATCTGTTTAACGTTCAGGGCTCAATAATTAAAAACAAACCAATGATCACAATATAGACTATCATAAAGCACCGCATAAAAATTATTGTCCCATCTTTGGAGAAGTAATTATAATTTGAAGTATCAATATTCTTGTTTTTTACTATAGGTAAATACGATTTTGAGGAGATTTATGATTATTAAGTTTTTCTTCTAGAATTTCCTTAATTGCTTTCTATCAGGCTTCAGGTCTTGGAATAATATGTAAGAAAGTAAGAGTATAGCTACTTTACAATATAAAAGAAGATAATCCTTAGGATTAGAAATCTGCTAGTGAACCAACCTCAGGTGACTGTAAGGGAACTGTATTATACTTGCTTTTAATATTCTAAATATCCAGTATAGACTTCACTATTATAACATGCAGAGAATGATACTTTACTGCTTTATAAATTCAGTTGGTAAAATTATGTAGAAAACATTTTATTGGCCGAATTGAGACTTAGGATGATTATTGAAATCACAGATGTGTGCTATATGTAGTAACATACATTTTAGCGGAGATAGTTTTTGTTTTGTTCACTATAAAGTATCCCACTGGTAAACAGAACAGGGAAAAATAAAGCTGCCAAATACTTCTGTTTTATAAATAATCCTTTAAAGGCTCTACATTCTGCTGCCAGTATTCTGAGAATTCCATTTACTTGTAATACTGTAATTAAACACATATTCCATAAAAATATGCTCCTCTTCATTGAAGATTTTAAAAATAATTGCCCAAGAGAGCAATGCTACTGCAGAGCTTGATGCTTAGATAATTTTTGAATTTGAATTGACATTGCGTGGGTTGGTGAATTATTCTGTTTGTCTACATAATTCATAGTATATGAAATTTCAATTCGTAAATAATAAATTATTTTCTGAAATGGAAACAAATTATATTCCCTTTTCTATTCTCTTTTTTCCCCCAGAAGTAGGCAGTAAGTCATCAATCAAGAGGCCAATCGCAAGAAAAGATTTTTATATGATAACAGATCATGCAGTTAAGTTAAACTGAGTGACTAAAATTCAGGCTTCGGATACTCAGACATCCAACTTTTCTAATACATTCTTGAATTTTACATTCTAGAGATAAAGAACAGCCAACTTCCATGCATGTTAAAAAGTATTTATGAATATACTAGCTCATAATAGAAGATTAAAATTATAAAAAGCAAATACACAAAACCTCTTATTAATCTTTGACTCTTCCCTCTCATTTCAATGTAACAGTAATCTGTTGAAAAATAATGTTGAAAAAAACGCATAAAATTTCAGAAGCACATGGCATCCATTTATTCTCTAAAGCCAATTGTCTGAACGATTCTGTGCTCTGTGCCAGGTTTGATTAATCTTCTAGGATTATACATGAGGCCACAAGAAGGTGGCAGTTCAGTTAGGAGTCTATTTTAAGATGACCCCGGCTGATACTACTCAATTATGCACTACTTATTTGTCATCCTCCTGTAAGCTAGCTTAGGCTTGTTCCATGGTGGGTCGTTGTGTTTCAAGATAGGAAGTGGAAATGAGAAAGCACTTCTCAAGTCTGCACTTGTATCAGGTTTGCTACTATCTTGGTGGGCAAAGAAAGTCATATGGCTGATCTCAGAGTTAGTCTGTAAAAACAGACACCACCTCTTGATGGAAGTGGTTGCAATGCCAAATTGTAAAGAACTTAGATATTTGTATAGATAGAATGCTGCTAGAGCTTTTGCCAACAATCCATTGCAGTCAACACCTAGTTGGCTATCAGCTCTTTCTGAATACAAAACCATATGGTTTTGTGCTTCCTTTCTGACCTGTTTCTAATATTACCACCCTAATGTAAAATCTTGTTAACACTCACCTGAACTATGACACTGATCTTATAACTGGATTTCATCTCTTCCAAATCTAGCTTCTCCTCAGTATTACCTATAGACATTTCAGGTATTTCAGAGGTGTTTGTTTGTTTGTTTGTTTGTTTGTTTTGCTCATCTTCTGTACTGTATTTAATGACACTAATTTGAACATGGGATAGTGATGTGTTCATTTTTAAACCTTCCACAGTATTTGCACCTAATAGTGGACACAAAATACACTTGTTCTTTATTAGGTAAATAAGTGAATAAAAGAAAAGAAATCACAGAATAATCAAATCTAAAAAATCAACTTCAAATATTTTCAGTTATAATTATTTCCTGAGGATTCCTATGAATTCAGGTCACCTTTCCAAACCCTTATAAGTATGACTGTACTTGGGGTGCCTGGCTGGCTCCATTGGTAGAGCAAGCATGCAATCCTTGATCTCAGCATTGTGAGTTCAAGCCCCATGGGGGGGTGTAGAGATCACATAAAAATCTTAAAAAATATATGACTTAAGTCTTACGTTATTGACCGTTAGATACCAGTCGCCACAGATGTGGCATTCTAAAAGTTTCTAAATACAGTTATGCTCACCTCCTTATGCAGTACTGTCTCTTAAGTCTATGAAATAAAATATTTATACTAGAGGCAGTGGTATGTTTCACGTTATATTTGAGTTTGTAGAATTTGTAGTCCTGAGAGAATTATTATGGTAGCAAAGAAGTAACATTAAAACAATTCCCTCTTTGATTGATTGTTATCATAATTATTGTTCCAGATCCTCTCAGTATGTAAATCACCCTTGAGGAGTAAATTAGTCCTTTGGGAAGTTCATCAACTCCTCAAAGTACATACTTCATGCAATTATTGTTTTAAGGAACTGATTGATACCAATGTGGCTTAAAGATTTTTATGATGTTTCCCAAAGGCTTAACTATGTCAGCTAATATGCAACTGTTACTTTATGACTCATTGCAGGTTCTGAATGTATTGTTTATGTCAGGGAATCCAGGAAAGACCATCTTTTTCTCCAAATGTGTCTATATTATGAAAGATCAGACACCAGTAGTGTTAAAGTAATTAAACAAGGAGGCCATTAGACAGGTGACTCTAATGCCTTGGTACCTTACATAAGCAAATAAAAGCCTACGCCACAGTCTATTCCTGTAATTGCCCATGGGTAGGAAGAACAACCAATCACAAACAGCCAACTAAGCTATGTCAAATAAGGCAACCAGTTTAGCCATAGCCAATCAAATAGTTCCCTTGCTTTGCTTCTGCATCTTTTCTATAAAAATCTTGCTCCTAGCTCATCAATAGAACACTCTTAAACACTTCCGGTTTAATTCTGCCCAATTGGAATTGATTGTGCTTCATGTAAACTCAAAATCTGTAATATGTTTCAATTCATCTTTTAAAAGTAAGGTGACCATGTAATTGTCCAAACAAGGATGCTATTAAGAGTGAAAGGAGGGGGATCCTGGGAAGATGGCAGCGTAGGAGGACGCTGGGCTCACCGCGCATCCTGCTGATCACTTAAGATTCCACCTACATCTGCCTAAATAACCCAGAAAACTGCCAGAAGACTAGCAGAATGGAGTCCCCAGAGCCAAACGCACATGAGAGGCCCACGGTAGAGGGTAGGAAGGGCGGAGAGGTGGTGCGCACTCCACAGACTGGCGGGAGGGAGCCGGGACCGAGGGGCGGCCCGGCGGCCAAGCAGAGCCCCCGAGTCTGGCTTGCAAAAGTGGAGGGGCCAGACGGAGTGTGTTCCGACAGCAAGTGGGACTTGACATCTGGAAGGTTATAAGCTAACAGCTCTGCTCGGAGAACGGGAGGGCTGGAGGACAACAGGAGGGAGTGTTGTTGAGCCCCGGAAGACAGAGCTCACCTTGGCAGGGAACAAAGTCGCTCGCCAGCACCATCTCCCTCGCCCACCCCCCAGCCAAAATCCCAAAGGGAACATGTTCCTGCCAGGGAACTTGCTTGCACCGAGCAAACACCCAACATTGTGCTTCTGTGGATCCATCCCTCTGGCGGCGGGTCTGACTACCTCCCGGTGCCAAAGGGCCCCACCTGAAGTGCACAACCGAAGGAAAAGTGAGCTGAGACTGCCCCTCCCACCCCCGTGCACCTTGCCAATCCACCGCAGCTAATACGCCAGATCCCCAGCACCACAAGCCTGGCAGTGTGCAAGTAGCCCAGACAGGCCACGCCACCCCACAGTGAATCTCGCCCCTAGGAGAGGGGAAGAGAAGGCACACACCAGTCTGACTGTGGCCCCAGCGGTGGGCTGGGGGCAGACATCAGGTCTGACTGTGGCCCCGCCCACCAACACAAGTTATTCCAGACAGCACAGAGGAAGTGCCCTGCAGTTCTGCACCACTCCAGGGACTACCCAAAATGATGAAATGGAAGAATTCCCCTCAGAAAAATGTCCAGGAAATAACAACAGCTAACTAACTGATCAAAAATGATTTAAACAACATAACAGAAAGTGAATTTAGAATAATAGTCATAAAATTAATCTCTGGGCTTGAAAAAAGTATAAAGGACAGCAGAGAATCTCTTGCTACAGAGATCAAGGGACTAAGGAACAGCCAGGAGGAGCTAAAAAATGCTATCAACGAGTTGCAAAATAAAATGGAGACAACTACGGCTTGGATTGAAGAGGCAGAGGAGAGAATAGGTGAACTATAAGATAAAATTATGGAAAAAGAATAAACTGAGAAAAAGATAAAAAAATCCAGGAGTATGAGGAGAAAATTAGAGAACTAAGTGATACACTAAAGAGAAATAATCTACGCATAATTGGTATTCCAGAGGAGGAAGAGAGAGGGAAAGGTGCTGAAGGTGTGCTTGAAGAAATAATAGCTGAGAACTTCCCAGATCTGGGGAAGGAAAACGGCATTGAAATCCAAGAGGCACAGAGAACTCCCTTCAGACGTAACTTGAATCGATCTTCTGCACAACATATCATAGTGAAACTGGCAAAATACAAGGATAAAGAGCAAATTCTGAAAGCAGCTAGAGAGAAACGTGCTCTAACATACAAAGGGAGACCTATAAGACTCGTGACTGATCTCTCTACTGAAACTTGGCAGGCCAGAAAGGAATGGCAGGAGATCTTTAATGTGATGAACAGAAAAAATATGCAGCCGAGAATCCTTTATCCAGCAAGTCTGTCATTTAGAATAGAAGGAGAGATAAAGGTGCTTCCCAAACAAACAAAAACTGAAGGAATTCGTCACCACTAAACCAGCCCTACAAGAGATCCCAAGGGGGATCCTGTGAGACAAAGTACCAGAGGCATCGCTACAAGCATGAAACCTACGAACATCACAATGACTCTAAACCCATATCTTTCTACAATAACACTGAGGGTAAATGGACTAAATGCTCCAACCAAAAGACATAGGGTATCAGAATGGATAAAAAAACAAGACCCATCTATTTGCTGTCTACAAGACACTCATTTTAGACCTGAGGACACCTTCAGATTGAGAGTGAGGAGATGGAGAACTATTTATCATGCCACTGGAAATCAAAAGAAAGCTGGAGTAGCCATACTTATATCAGACAAACTAGACTTTAAATTAAAGGCTGTAACAAGAGATGAAGAAGGGCATTATATAATAATCACAGGGTCTATCCATCAGGAAGAGCTAACAATTATAAATGTCTATGTGCCGAATACGGGAGCCTCCAAATATATAAAACAATTACTCACAAACATAAGCAACCTTATTGATAAGAATGTGGTCATTGCAGGGGACTTTAACACTCCACTTACAGAAATGGATAGATCATCTAGACACACGGTCAATAAAGAAACAAGGGCCCTGAATGATACATTGGATCAGATGGACTTGACAGATCTATTTAGAACTCTGCATCCCAAAGCAACAGAATGTACTTTCTTCTCAAGTGCACATGGAACATTCTCCAAGACAGATCACATACTGGGTCACAAAACAGCCCGTCATAAGTACACAAGAATTGAAATCATACCATGCATACTTTCAGACCACAATGCTATCAAGCTTGAAATCAACCACAGGAAAAAGTCTGGAAAACCTCCAAAAGCATGGAGGTTAAAGAACACCCTACTAAAGAATGAATGGGTCAACCAGGCAATTAGAGAAGAAATTAAAAACTATATGGAAACAAATGAAGATTACAATACAACAATCCAAACGCTTTGGGATGCAGTGAAGGCAGTCCTGAGAGGAAAATACATTGCAACCCAGGTCTATCTCAAAAAACAAGAAAAATCCCAAATACAAAATCTAACAGCACACCTAAAGGAACTAGAAGCAGAACAGCAAAGACAGCCTAAACCCAGCAGAAGAAGAGAAATAATAAAGATCAGAGCAGAAATAAACAATATAGAATCTAAAAAAACTGTAGAGCAGATCAACGAAACCAAGAGTTGGTTTTTTTGAAAAAATAAACAAAATTGATAAACCTCTAGCCAGGCTTCTCAAAAAGAAAAGGGAGATGACCCACACAGATAAAATCATGAATGAAAATGGAATGATTACAACCAATCCCTCAGAGATACAAACAATTATCAGGGAATACTATGAAAAATTATATGCCAGCAAATTGGACAACCTGGAAGAAATGGACAAATTTCTAAACACCCACACTCTTCCAAAACTCAATCAGGAGGAAATAGAAAGCTTGAACAGACCCATAACCAGCGAAGAAATTGAATCGGTTATCAAAAATCTCCCAACAAATAAGAGTCCAGGACCAGATGGCTTCCCAGGGGAGTTCTACCAGACATTTAAAGCAGAGATAATACCTATCCTTCTCAAGCTATTCCAAGAAATAGAAAGGGAAGGAAAACTTCCAGACTCATTCTATGAAGTCAGTATTACTTTGATTCCTAAACCAGACAGAGACCCAGTAAAAAAAGAGAACTACAGGCCAATATCCCTGATGAATATGGATGCAAAAATTCTTAATAAGATACTAGCAAATCGAATTCAACAGCATATAAAAAGAATTCTTCACCATGATCAAGTGGGATTCATTCCTGGGATGCAGGGCTGGTTCAACATTCGCAAATCGATCGTGATACATCACATTAACAAAAAAAAAGAGAAGAACCATATGATCCTGTCAATCGATGCAGAAAAGGCCTTTGACAAAATCCAGCACCCTTTCTTAATAAAAACCCTTGAGAAAGTCGGGATAGAAGGAACATACTTAAAGATCATAAAGGCCATTTATGAAAAGCCCACAGCTAACATCATCCTCAACGGGGAAAAACTGAGAGCTTTTTCCCTGAGATCAGGAACACGACAGGGATGCCCACTCTCACCGCTGTTGTTCAATATAGTGCTGGAAGTTCTAGCATCAGCAATCAGACAACAAAAGGAAATCAAAGGCATCAAAATTGGCAAAGATGAAGTCAAGCTTTCGCTTTTTGCAGATGACATGATATTATACATGGAAAATCCGATAGACTCCACCAAAAGTCTGCTAGAACTGATACATGAATTCAGCAAAGTTGCAGGATACAAAATCAATGTGCAGAAATCAGTTGCATTCTTATACACTAACAATGAAGCAACAGAAAGACAAATGAAGAAACTGATCCCATTCACAATTGCACCAAGAAGCATAAAATACCTAGGAATAAATCTAACCAAAGATGTAAAAGATCTGTATGCTGAAAACTATAGAAAGCTTATGCAGGTAATTGAAGAAGATATAAAGAAATGGAAAGACATTCCCTGCTCATGGATTGGAAGAATAAATATTGTCAAAATGTCAATACTACCCAAAGCTATCTACACATTCAATGCAATCCCAATCAAAATTGCACCAGCATTCTTCTCGAAACTAGAACAAGCAATCCTAAAATTCATATGGAACCACAAAAGGCCCCGAATAGCCAAAGTCATTTTGAAGAAGAAGACCAAAGCAGGAGGCATCACAATCCCAGACTTTAGCCTCTACTACAAAGCTGTCATCATCAAGACAGCATGGTATTGGCATAAAAACAGACACATAGACCAATGGAATAGAATAGAAACCCCAGAACGAGACCCACAAACGTATGGCCAACTCATCTTTGACAAAGCAGGAAAGAATATCCAATGGAAAAAAGACAGTCTCTTTAACAAATGGTGCTGGGAGAACTGGACAGCAACATGCAGAAGATTGAAACTAGACCACTTTCTCACACCATTCACAAAAATAAACTCAAAATGGATAAAGGACCTGAATGTGAGACAGGAAACCATCAAAACCTTAGAGGAGAAGGCAGGAAAAGACCTGTCTGACCTCAGCCGTAGCAATTTCTTACTTGACACATCCCCAAAGGCAAGGGAATTAAAAGCAAAAATGAACTACTGGGACCTTATGAAGATAAAAAAGCTTCTGCACAGCAAAGGAAACAACCAACAAAACTAAAAGGCAAGCAACGGAATGGGAAAAGATATTTGCAAATGACATATCGGACAAAGGGCTAGTATCCAAAATCGATAAAGAGCTCACCAAACTCCACACCCCAAAAACAAATAACCCAGTGAAGAAATGGGCAGAAAACATGAATAGACACTTCTCTAAAGAAGACATCCGGATGGCCAACAGGCACATGAAAAGATGCTCAACGTCGCTCCTCATCAGGGAAATACAAATCAAAACCACACTCAGATATCACGTCATGCCAGTCAGAGTGGCCAAAATGAACAAATCAGGAGACTACAGATGCTGGAGAGGATGTGGAGAAACGGGAACCCTCTTGAACTGTTTGTGGGAATGCAAACTGTTGTAGCCACTCTGGAAAACAGTGTGGAGGTTCCTCAAAAAATTAAAAATAGACCTACCCTATGACCCAGAAATAGCACTGCTAGGAATTTACCTAAGGGATATAGGAGTACTGATGCACAGGGGTACTTGTACCCCAATGTTTATAGCAGCACTCTCAACAATAGCCAAATTATGGAAAGAGCCTAAATGACCATCAACGGATGAATGGATAAAGAAATTGTGGTTTATATACACAATGGAGTACTACGTGGCAATGATAAAGAATGAAATATGACCCTTTGTAGCAACATGGATGGAACTGGAGAGTGTTATGCTAAGTGAAATAAGCCATACAGAGAAAGACAGATACTATAGGTCTTCACTCTTATGTGGATCCTGAGAAACTTAACAGAAACCCATGGTGGAAGGGAAGGAAAAAAAAAAGAGGTTAGAGTGGAAGAGAGCCAAAGCATAAGAGACTCTTAAAAACTGAGAACAAATTGAGGGTTGATGGGGTGGGAGGGAGGGGAGGGTGGGTGATGGGTATTGAGGAGGGCACCTTTTGGGATGAGCACTGGGTGTTGTATGGAAACCAATTTGACAATAAACTTCATATATTGAAAAAAAAAAGAGTGAAAGGAGTGCTGTTAATACCTATAGGAGAATATATGCGACTTTCTAGGCAAAATGAAACATATGGCCACCATGTATATCAGCAACCCTTTAAAATAAGATTCCCAGACCAAACTGGAGTGTGCAATGTGCACGTGTCTTGGTGTGATTATTTTAGGAGAGATCTTGAGAACTTGTAGTATCAAAGGAAACCAGAACCAGATAGTAGTTAAAGCAATAAGAATGAATTCCATTTAAGAACTACTGCAACAGGGGAAAAGAGATCTCAGTATAGACCTGGGCTCAATTCTGAGTACAGCAAGGACAGGTGGGAATTATAGCCAAGGAGAAGGATGAAAGATCAGTGGATGAAAAATGACTAAAAGTAGACATCAAGGAAGGGTAGAGGAATTGTTGCTAAACTGCCCTAACATTATTCTTCCTGAAGGCAGGTCACAGTGATCAGATACCAAGGGTGGGAGGTGAAAAATGTTATCAGATACTGAGAAGGATCAGATATCAAGAGTGGGGAATTCTCTCTCAACTGACTATACGGGATTCTTGCTTAAATTCGGCTGTGTAAGCTAGCAAGAAGTGGGGGACTAAGGTTGCAGCCTAACTGAGAAAAAGGCTCAGAGTAGCCAGACGGAAGTTTGGTCAAGGAGAGAGAGTCTTTGTCACTGGGCACATTTTGCCATCCTCATGGAATGTACTGGTAGACCCCGAAGACTAGGCTATGGGCATAGAATGAAATAAGAGGAAGAGTGGAATATTCACTGTTGCAGAATAAGTGGCTAGTTGGCTAACAGCTACAGCTTCCTTCTTGTTTTCTTCCTCACTTCCTTTTTCAAAAAATATTTATTAAGCAGGCTATGAGGGGTATAATAATAATCAATATATGATTACTTTCTGCCCTTAAGGAATTCACATTTTCTTGGGTAGGTGTTTGCCAAATGAAAATTACACAATTGAAATTTACTTACTTTTAAATGTACTTTTACAGAGAAGTACAAACGATGCTAGACCTGATAGGAAACTGAACCCGTAGGTTTGGGAAGGATGCAATCAGGAAACCATTTTCTGAACAATTGAGGTTTATACTGTGATCTATCAGATAATCAGAATTCAGATACTCAAAAGAAGGAGGAAAAGATTTTCAGCTAAAGGACTCAGATAAAGCTACTGATATGAGAAACAAAAACAATAAATATAAAAAAAAAGTCAGAATGACTAGGGATGATAGCCAAGAGGATATTGAGAAATGAGGGAAGGGTTCAGGTTGCTGAGAGCAATTTAGGCCATTTTGATGATTTTAATTTGATACAAAGATCATGGTAAGTTAGGGTAAGTGAGAGAAGATAAATTCCAATATTTCTTTTTTTTATGTTTGTTTATTTTTGAGAGCACGTGAGTGGGGAATAGGGGGTCAGAGGATCTGAAGCAGGCTCTGAACCTACTTTATTAGCACAGAACCCAATGAGGGGCTCAAACTCACAAATTGTGAGATCACGACCGAAGCCAAAGTTGGATGCTTAACTGACTGAGCCACCCAGACACCCAAATTCCAATATTTCAATGACCACATAAATAGTATTTTTATCTGATATCAGAATCCTATATGTGATTGGTAAGTATTGGAACATCATGTTGAGAGTGAGGAGGAAGTGGGAGGTAGCAGGTCTGCTTTATGAAGTCATTAAAGAACTCAGTCTCCTTGCCTCATTGTACTTGAAACTCCAGATGTTGCCATAGGTATCAGTGTCTGGTCATGAAATGAGGGACAACCGAGTGCCTGGAGATTTTTGCAGGATATTCTATAGGCCAGTGTCTATTTTTGTCCCAATTCCATTGGCCAGAACTCAATTACTTGCCCCTACCTAACTAAAGATGAAGCTGAGAATTAGAGTTTAGCATGTTTCCAGGGTATAGGAGAAAAATAAGTTTGGTGGATATATAGCATTCCTTGTGAGGACTGAAACAGTCTATCCCTGCATTCAGTCCGGACACTAAGAACAGAAACCATATCTCCTGTCTACATTAACATGACTTTGATAGTCCACTATATTCACTAACATTTCTTTATTTTTCCAGGAATTTCTTGCTTAGCAAGTGGTTTGCTTTTTTATTATAGGAACTTTCTAAAAGATAGATCAATTCTTTAATAGAAAGCATTTATAAACAGTTGTGCTGTTCTTTGAATTTCTTACCTCATAATCCTCACTTTGTTGTTTCCACCAATCCTGCACTATTTAAAAAGTTATTCTTACCAATACCCAGTCTATTTT
Source organism: Panthera uncia (assembly GCF_023721935.1). Taxonomy (NCBI): domain Eukaryota; kingdom Metazoa; phylum Chordata; class Mammalia; order Carnivora; family Felidae; genus Panthera; species Panthera uncia. The sequence goes on from NW_026057585.1 coordinate 38,432,074, forward strand.
CTGCTTAAAAATCCACCTTAAACCAAACCTCCAATTTTTAATTAATTCTGACCTTAACTTTTGCCTTCTAGGATACTACCGTAGCTCTAAAAAGGCAGTGTTCTCTCCTTTACTCTATAAAGAATAAAGTCTGCCTTGTGTTATCAACAGTTTGTGTTGGTATTATCTGAAGAAGCTAGCATTCAACATTTTTTAAAGTATGTATACATGGATGCATTTTTTACTTATTTATTTATAGTATAAAATGATGTGGTCTGACTTGTATTTGCTAAGAAGCCCTGAAAGCTTATTTTCTAAAAGAATTTTACCGATTTACACATAGTTATGTAACCTATAATAACTATTAACAAGTAAATAACCAAACTCTAGGAGATTATAACCAAACCATTGGGAGTTACATACAGTGGGATAATTTATAATGTTAAATAAGGGGCATTGTATAGTCAAAATGTTAAGTTGTAGGGGAGAGAACGTATTTTCAGATTATTCTAAATCTGGCATTTATAAAATGCTTCCATTTCATAAAAATTCATTGTAGACAAATTAAAGCCATTTTATAACTCAAGTGAATTTCAGAACTGAGATAGAACTCAAATACCAAACATAAAACCAAACAAGCAAAAGCCCAGAGACATATAGCATTAAGTGGACAGAATATATTTCTTGAGACAGTTTCCTGGGAAATTACACATAAAGAAGGGCACTTTACTGAAGAACCGTAAGCTATTTTCCAAAGCTGCATAGATCTCTGTAGCAATTGTGTAGCGAGGACCACCAAAACTCTAGAAACAATACTGTTGATGACTCTAGGTCAGATTCCCAATTTTGAGTCAAGATAGGTGTTGAAGCTGGGATGACTTTATAGGTATTTCTTCAAAGAATTGACCAGTCTGTACAAACCATTGAAAACAACAATGTTGAACATTATTTAGATCTAGCTATATGCTGTCCATGGGAGACCCATTTTTAGATCTAAGGGCACACAAGACTGAAAGTGAAATGAGGGGCAAAGATATTCCACGGGAGTAGCAAACAAAGCAGAGCAGGAGTGGTTATACTAATATGAGACACAGTAGGCATTATATAATGTCATACGGGAGACAAAGGATGATATTATATAATGATAAAAATGTCAATTCACCAAAAAGATATAAATTATATATGCATATATATGCACCAAACATCAGAGTTTCTAAATATAGAAAACAAATATTGATAGAATTGAAGAAAGAAATAGGCAGATCTATAATAACAGTAGGAGGTATTTCAATACCTGACTTTAAATAATAGAACAACCAGACAGAAGATCAATAAGGAAATAGAGGACTTAACACTATAGATCAATTGAACATAACAAACATATATAAAATACTACACACAACAGCAGCAGCATATACATTCTTCTCAAATGTACATGGAGCGTTCTACAGGATAGGCCACATGTTAAACCACAAAAGAAATAAGAATAAGTTTACTAGGATTAAAATCATACACAGTATCTTTTCCAATCATATCGTCAACAAACCAGAAATCAATAGGTAAGGAAAAGCTGGAAAAATCCACAAATGTGTGGAAATTAAACATTGTACTCTTATGCAATGAATGTGTCAGAGGAAATCATGAAGGAAATAAGAAAACATCACAAGACAAATAAAAATAGCAACATGCCAAATTTAATGGGATACAGTAAAAATAGTGCCTAAAGGGAAACTTATAGTTGTAACGGTTCACATTAAAAAACAAGAAAGATTTCATATCAACAACCTAACTTCACACCTTAAGGAATTAGAAAAAGAACAAACTAAACCCAAAGCTAGCAGAAGGAAGGACATAATAAAGATTAGAGTAGAGATAAATGAAATGGAGAATAGAAAAATAAAGAAAATCAATGAAACCAAGAGTTGGTTCTTGGAAAAGATCAATAAAATCGACATAGTTAAGCTAATTGAACATTATATATATACCCTGTTGTTTGAGCTATAGGATTTAGAAGTATTGCACTTATCCAGAAACATTCATTTGCAGTTGGCTCTGAATTTAGCAGAATTGTTTATCATCTTTTACAATTATTAGAATCTACAAATTTAAATATTTTTCTAATACAAAAAAGGGTATTTTTACTCTGGCCTTTCTCAAATCACCAGTTAAAATGCAATGAAAAGAAAATATTTCACTGAAATAAAAATCATATCTAAGTTTGAATTTCCCCTAAACAGAATATGAGACACAAACTTAGTGGTCAGTACTCTTGGGGGAGATGACCCATCTTATGAAATAGAAGTGAGGCATTGAACAAAGTGAGACTGGAAAAGGAGTAAACCCAGGAAAGGGTGCTGAGGGTTACTGCTGAGGGCTGGGGTTCAACCCTACTGGAACCTTCTAAGGAAAAGTGCAGACTGCATATCAGAATTTTCTCACCAATCCATGGGAAGGCTGCTATACTTATCCACAATTATTGTGCCCCATAAAGTGAGGAAAGCAAACTAAGGTATTCAGAGGTGTGTGCTTGATTATTTGATGTAGGACATTGGCGACAATGTACTTAAATTGTCCACTATAAGACTGTTGCAAATAGGTGACAACCAGAATATGGCACTGTGCGCCAAAGATATCTGCTAAAGTCCAACCTCAGTTCCCCTCAGATTTGGTTTTGCTGTACACAATTCTTCTTTATCACTGCCTCTTTAAAGAGGTCACAATAGCAGAGAACTTAAATACTTAATTATCTTTTTTTTTTTCTTGGAGAGGGAGGGAAAGAGGGAGAGGGAGAGAGAGAGAGAGAGAGCACGCGCACAGAGGGGAGAGGGGAGAGGGAGAGAGAATACTAAGCAGGCTCCATGCTCAGCAGAGAGTTCGACATGGGGGTTGATCCCACAATGCTGCGATCATAACCTCAGTTAAAATCAAAAGTTGTACGTTCAACCAACTGAGCCACCCAGGCATCCCAATATGTAATTCTCTTTAACAAGAGAGTTCGTTAATATACATCAATTATAATCTATTTTAATATTGATAATTTAGACATAGCAGGAAAATGTATAATTTTCCTCAAAAATAGTCCTAAAATTAAGTAAAAGTTTCACTGTTCTAGTAAAGTATTATATAAAGTATATATTTCTTTAATAGAAGCTCAGAAAGTGGCAATATAGCTATGGCAACTTTAAAGCTTTTAAGATGATTTAGAAAATTGACAGATTAAAAATAGACAATTTATTCTTTAAGTGTATTCACTATGTGGGTAGAATGAGTTACAATAACTTTAGTGGAAATATTTATCTCCTTTTTCTTTCCTCATATTAAAAAAAAACCCCACAAAACATGGATAAGCTAAAAGTAACCTAAAATTCCAAGTGGCTCCCTTTTGAGGAACAGAGATTTCCTGGCACATAAAAACAGATTTTAAAACCTTTCTGTAGTATGCATAAAATTATTCTTTAATATTTTAGACTTCTTAATTTCTCATTTATACGTCACCTACATTACAAGCTGATGTGAAGCTATTATTACTAAACTGAGAGATTTTTTTTAAAATAGAAGAATGACTTTTTCCATTGATGCTTTAAGTATTTGACACCAACTGAAATCATGCCATCTCAGTATCATGAGAAGTGTTTTTGGAAGATGTCTCCTTTTTCTTTCATGGTATATTACAACTTTAAATATCTGTAAATAAAATTCAGAAGAAAGATGTGAGTTAAAAATTTTTAATTATCTAAGAAACTAAAGGAATTTGAGAAAAAAGTCTTCCTTCTTTCAGTAAATCTGTATCTTTTCAACTCAAAAGCAGATGCAGCCAATACTGTCTGAATTAGAATTCCAAGTCAATAACAAACGAGAAAACAACAGTAGTAATCAAAAGAGCAAAAATAAAAACAAATCACTTGGGGGGCACTGGGTGGCTCTGTCGAGTGTCCAACTCTTGGCTTCAGTTCTCATGGTTTGTGAGTTGGAGCACTGCATTGGGCTCTGTGCTAACGGCAAGGAGCCTGCTTGGGATCTCCCTCTCCCTCTCCCTCTCCCTCTCCCTCTCCCTCTCCCTCTCCCTCTCCCTCTGCCCCTCCCCCTGCCCCTCCCCCTGCCCCTCCCCTGCTCACACACTCGTGCATATGCATATTCTCTCTCTCTCTCTCTCTCTCTCTCTCTCTCTCTCTCAAAATAAGCATTAAAAAGTATTCAGCACAGCGTCTACTTATTAAAGAAAATGGCTGAAAGGATACTTTAATACATTGCTAGGGAGATGGTAAATTTAACACTATTTTGTAAACTAATTTTATAATACATATAAACAAATTGTACATATCCTTTGAATTGTCACTTAATCTTTCAGTAATTTATACTAATGAATAATGAGACAAATGTGCTAAAATTTATGTACACGTATGCTTATTAGGGCTTGGTGTATAATAGTAAAACATGAAAAATGTAATAAATGTCTAACAATGCATTAACAATATGAAATATTCTATAATTTTATATGCAGTCATTTCAATTTAGGTTTCAATTTATAACTGTAGAAAATGGAAATGTATATATTTTTTGCATATCAAGTAGTACATGCTACACTAAAGGATATAAAATATACTTACTATATTGTCTGGAAACACGTACACCAAAATCATAAACAGCTCTCTTTAGTGGGATCATTTACTTTTTATCTTCTACCTTGTTGGTATATTTAAGTAAAAGAAGGAAAGATAGAAATTGCTTTTTATTATGGAATAGAGGAAAGCAAAAGGTGATGTGGATACAACCCACTCAACAGATGCAGTATGGAGTAAGTTGGAGTGTTAGGATAAGGATATAAAACCCAATACTTCTGAACCTAAATACTATTCATTGAATAAAAGCCATATCAGCCAGCATTTTGAATAGCACAATAAAAGAAAACTGCTTATTTGAAAGCACAGTTATATTAATAGGTGACCTTTGAAAATTGCTAGATAGAAAAATATTTTCTGCAATTAGTACTAAGCAACTATATATAAAGAATATTTTATTATCATAATCATGAGACATAGATGAGGTCAATATAAGAAACCCTATATAAGAACCTGAGAGAGACTTATAGTTTTATGTGTATAGTTGGTGAGCAGGATGTGGAAACTATTCTATTAATATTACACTAGCACTACAACTTTTTTTTGTCTTTGAAGTTATTCTTAACTAGTTGAAAAGGATTTTTCACTTTTTATTATTTTTTAAAATTTTTTAAATGTTTATTTTTTGAGAGAGAGAGAGAGAGAGAGCAAGCAGAGGACAGGGCAGAGAGTGAGGGAGACACAGAATCCAAAGCAGGCTCCAGGCTCTGAGCTGTCAGCACAGAGTGCGATGCAAGGCTTGAACTCATGAACTGTGAGATCATGACCTGGGCCAAAGTTGGACGCTTAACTGACTGAGCCACACAGGCGCCCCCACTTTCGTATTTTAAGTACAGATTTCTGTATTAGGCTTTCTACTCTCTCAATGTATTTCTTGCTATTATCAACTATTAGATCTCTGAAGCCAAAATTATCAAGGCCTGGATGGAGGCTGCTCCATCCAATGGACTATTTGACATTAATTCAATAATAACTTTAAGGAATAGTTTTGAGCACCTACTATGTGCTACTTATGTCTCCAAATCCCTCAACATGCCCTCAAAATGAACTCATGATCTTCCTCCACAAAGGGGGTCTTACACATACAATTGTGAAACAGAGAAATATGTTCAGGAACCTTGCACCATTACCCAAACACCATGTTCTTGGCTTCATCTGCGTTTCTCTGATGCCAAGGTCACTGTCATGGTTCCAGCCTGTCTGTGTCCTTTCACTTCTAGACAACTGTAATGTCTTCCTACTGGTTTTCCCTTCTTTCCCTGTTGCTTTTCTCTCAGCTATTTCTTACCTTGTCAGTATATTTGAAAGAGAGATACTATCATGTTAGTCTCTTGTTTCCACTTAAAATTCTAGAATGGCTTTCTCTTTATCTTATAAATACAAAAACCTTAAAAAGGCCCTTTACAGCCTTCCTAATTCTCCAGACTTTTCTCCCTTCACTTGTTGCCTCCTGCTCTGTACTCCAGGCCTTTTTTCTTAAGTTTCTTGGAGTCACCATGATACGAGCTTTCAGTCATTCCTGGTATGAGCTCCCTTAGTACCTGTACCTCTACTTCTCACATTTACCAAAATTTATATTGATACATTTTTAGTATATTTATCAAATACCCACTTTTCACATTAGACAATAAGCTGCTTGAGGGTCAAACAAATACGTATTTTTACTCGGTGATATACTAAGCATGTACTCCATTCATAGCACTTAGTAAGCATGCTGTATTTATTGTTACTTAATGAAGCCACACACACACACACCCACCACACCTTTTAACCTTTTATAGCAGTATCTTTTTTCTACTGGTATATAAAACACACACCATAAATTCCACCACTTAAAGTGTACAATTCAGCAATTTTTAGTATATTCACAAAGTTCTGCCATTGTCATCACTATCTAACTTCAGGACATTTTTACCACTCCCCACAAAAAAAAGACTCATTCCCATTGCACCATACCATTAGTCCCTTGAAAATAATAATTTACTTTCTGACTCTATGAATTTGTTCATTTTGGACATTTCGTAGACTAGAATAATATGTGGCTTTTCTATTTGGTGTTTTTCACTCAGTATCATGTTTCCAATGTCCACCCATATTGCAACATGTATCAATACTTCATTCCTGTTAATAGGAAAATATCTCATTGTATCACTATACTACATTTTGTCTATTCTTTTGTCAACTGGTGGACAGCATGGTGTGTTTCTGGTCTTTGGCAGTTATGAATAATTCCATGCTAACAAATGTGTACATTTGTGTGGACTGAATTTTTCATTTTTTTTTTAAATTTTTGTTTAACATTTATTCATTTCTAAGAGTGAGAGAGACAGAGCATGAGCAGGGGAGGGGCAGAGAGGGAGACACAGAATCCAAAGCAGGCTCCAGGCTCTGAGCTGTCAGCATAGGTCCCGACGTGGGGCTCGAACTCAATGACTGTAAGATCATGATCTGAGCTGAAGTCGGACGCTTAACCAACTGAACCACCCAGGCGCCCCTGAATTTTTCATTTCTTTTGGGTACATATGTAGGGGTATCATTTCTGGGTTATATGATAACTGAATTTTTAAATTTTTAAGTAATTGCCAAACTTTTCTAAAGCAGCTACACCATTTACATTCCCATTATCAATGTATGAGGATTCTATTTCTCCACATCCTTGGCTACATCCCTCTTTTTTTCTTTTTTTTTTTTTTTAATATAGTCAATCCTAGTAGGTGTGAAGTGGTATTTCATTGTGATTTTGATTTGTATTTCTCTAAAGATTAATTACACTGAGTTCCTTCCAGATGCTTATTTGTCATTTGTCTGTCTTCTTTGGAAAAATGTCTATTCAAATCCTTTGTCAATTTTTAATTGAGTCAGTTTTCTTTTTATTATTGAATTGTAACAGTTCTTTAATCTCAATACTAGTCCCTTATGAGACATTTTTTTTTCCATTCAATGATCATTTTCTCATTTTTTTCCCATAGTAGTATCCCCTGAAATACAGAAGGTTTTAATTTTGATCAGGTATAATTTATTTTTTTCTTTTGTTCTGATGCTTTTGGTGCATTGCTTATTCTGAAATCAGAGATTTATGCCTATATTTTCTTCTAAAAGCTTATAGTTTTAGCTCTTACATTTGGATTTTTAATCCGTTATGAATTATTCTTTGCATGTGTGAGGTAAGTTTACGACTTCATTCTTTTACGTGTGGATATCCAGTTGTCCCTGGACTATTTGTTGGAAAGACTATTTTCCTGATTGTCTTGAAACTCTTGTTAAAAATCTATTGGCCAGACGTAAGGGCTATTTCTGGACTCTCAATTTTATTCCATTGGTATATATACCTATTCTTACACCAGTAACTACAATATCTTGATTACTATATATTTATAATAAGTATAGAGATTAGAAAGTATGAATCCTTGAACTTTGTCTTCAAGTTTGTTTTGGTTACCCTGGGTCCCTTGTATTTCCATATAAGTGTTAGAATTAGTTCCTGCTAATTCCTGCAAAACAGAAGTTGACATTTGATAAAGGTTGTGCTGAATCTATACATCAATTTGAGGGTTATTAATATTTTGATAATGCAAATCTTCCAATCCATGAACATGGAATATCCTTCCCCTTTTTGTAGGTTTTCTTTAAAGTTTTTTCAATAGTTTTTATTGCTTTCAGTATATAATACTTATTTTATTTTTTCAATTTTTTAAATGTTTATTGTATTTTTAAGAGAGACAGAGACAGAATGCAAACAGGGAAGGGGAAGAGAGAGAGGGAGACACAGAACCTAAAGCAGGCTCCAGGTTCTGAGCTATCAGCACATAGCCTGATGCAGGGCTCAGACCCACAAATCATGAGATCATGACCTGAGTCAGAAATCAGACAGTCAACTGGCTGAGCCACCCAGGCTCCCCTATAATACACTTTTTTAAAAAATTAAATTTATTCCTATTTATTCTGTTTAGTGCAGTTATAAATAAAATTGTTTTTCTTAATCTGGTTTTTTATTGTTAGTGCATTAGAAATACAACTGATTTTTTAAATATATTGTACCCTATAACCTTGCTGAACTAGTTTATTAGCTCATTTTTGGTGGATTTATGAATATTTTTAATTCATAACATCATGGCATCTATAAACAGAGATACTTCTTCCTTTCCAATATGATGCCTTTTATTTATTTTTCCTGCCTGACCACCTGTTAGAACCTCCAACACAATGCTGAATGTAAGTGGCAAAAGTGTACATCCTTGCTTTGTTCCTTATCTTAGGGGGAAAGTTCCAGTTTTTCACCATTAAGTATGACATTAGTTCTGTGTTTTCATACATGCCCCTATTAGATTGAAGAAGTTCCTTTCTATTCCTACTTTGTTGAGTGTTTTTATACATACTTGCATTGCTTCTACCCTCCTTTATGCTATTATTTTCATAAATAACATCTTTATACATGGTAAGTTCAGCCCATATTTGTAATTATTATTTTATGCAGTTGTCTTTTAAATCATATATTTTAAAAAGAGTTTAAAACACATAAAAATACGTTTATACTGTTTTTTTTTTCATATGTCCCTATGTAGTTACATTTACTGGTACTCTAATTTTTAATATGAATTAGAATTACTGTCTAGTCGTCTTATTTCATGCTGAAGGATTTCCTTCAATTATTTTTTGTAGTATCAGTCTGCTAGTGAAAAATACTGTACTTATCTAAAAACATTTTAATTCATCCTTTATTTCTGATGAGTGGTTTTGTTGGATATAATATTTTTGGTTGACAGTCTTTTCCTTTCAGCACTTTTTAATATGTTATCCCACTGCCTTCTGGCCTCTTTGTTTCTGATTAGAAATCAGCTGTTAACTTATTGATGATCCCGTGTACATGATGCGTTGCTTCTTTCTTGCTGCTTCCAAGATACAACTTTTCTCTTTTGCTTTTGACAGTTTGATTAGGATGTGCCTAGATGTGGATTTTCAAAAAATTTATTCTTGTTTATTGAGCTTCTTGGATTTGTAGATTAATGCTTTTCATCAAATTTGGAAGTTTTAAACCAGTGTTTCTTCAATACATTTTATGTCCCTTTCTCTCTTTCCTTTCCTTCTGAGACTCTCCTTATATGTATCTTGGTATGTTTGATGTTCTTTCATGGTTCTCTGAGGCCCTGTTCATTTTTCTTCATCCTTTTTGTTTCTGTTCCAATGAATGGGTGATCCTAACTGACGTATCTTCAAGTTTGTGCTGCTTTCTTCTGCCAGCTCCAATCTTGTGAGCCCCTCTAGTAAATTTTCATTTCAATTACTGGACTTTCAACTCCAGAATTTTTACTTGGTTAGTATCTTTTTAAAAAACAAATCTACCCCTTTATTGGTATTCTTTATGTGGTGAGCCATCGTTTCATATTTTTCTTTGGTTCTTTTTACATGGTTTACTTAGGTCTTTGGGTATATTTAAAATACATTATTTAAGTGTATATTATTTAAAACTTTGGTTTACGATGGCCATTGGGCTTTTGCAGGGACATGTTCTACTGACTGTTCTCACCTAGTGTATGTGCCCTACTCTGTATGAAATATACATACGTATATGTATTAAAATCTGGAGTTTTTTTTATTTAAAAAAATAATGTTTATTTTTGAAAGAGAGAGAGAGACAGAGAGTGGGAGAGAGGTAGAGAGAGAGGGAGACACAGAATCTGAAGCAGACTCCAGGCTGAGCTGTCAGCATAGAGCCCGATGCAGGGCTCAAACCCACAAACCATGAAATCATGACCGGAGCCAAAGTAGGTCGCTTAACCGACTGAACCACCCAGGCAGCCCTAGAGATTTTATATAATATAGTGTGGCAACTCTGGTAATCAGATCCTCCCCTTTACCCAGGGATTGCTGTTGTTGCTGTTGTTACTTTTATTTACTTAGTGACTTTGCTGAAATAATTCTGTAAAGGCTGTAGTCACAATAATGTGTGGCCATTGAAGAGTCTGTTTGATTACCTTAGTATTCAGCTAATTGTTAGATTTACTTAAGTAACTGAAACAAATATGGTCTCCTAGCTTTTGTCAAGGGGTCCTATGTGTGTATTGGTGCATCCCTTCAACACTCAGGCAGTTTACAACTCTGCCTTAATCTTCATTTTCTGCTTGCACAGAGCCCTAAGGTCAGCCAGAGGTGAGAACACAGGACTTTCTCAGTTCTTTCCTGGGAATGTGCAGAGTTATATGACTAAATGTGGTCTTTAAGATTCCCAGAAATATGTCAGAGCTTTTCAAATCCCCCTATGGATATCTTATTCCCCAGTTTTTCCTTTTAAGTTTTTGGTCACTTTCTTGTTGGCCTCAACTCCAAGCACTGCCTCAGGTGTGTGTGATGTTAAACAATTGCTGCTGATGGTCTTTGACAATTGCCCCCAAGGAAAAGACTGATTTCCCTGGGAAGACTCTTGAGTCATGTCACACAAATACAGGCCTTGTGAGTTAGGCTTTCCAGAGAATTTCCAGAGAGGTCAAAAATGACAATATTCTGAAAATGATGCTTAGGGGGTTACATGTCTGTTTTGTGTTCATAGTGGCAGCCAGGTTAGTTCTTAATAGTTCTGTAGAGCTAGAAAGAGGGGGATTAAAACAGACCAAGTTAAATTGCCACAAAGCTCACTCTTTTAAACACAATTAAGCTGCTTTTGTTAAATGACCCCTGGATTGTTGCATGTCTAAGGTTAATTTCTAGAGTCCTAAAAAGTTGATTTTGACAAGTTTTGCAGTGCTCTCATTGCTTTTACGGGAAGAAAGGGTTTTTGGAGATATTGGAGATCTTCATTCTACAATTCCCATTCATATTACTCTTAACAATGGTTCCTAACCTTTGCTGAATCACCTGCATTAGTCATTCCTCCTAATCTGCCAACTATTACATTTCCTCATACCTGTAAATCAAATTACTGACTTATGATGCTGATGCTGATAAACGTTTATCATGCGCTTACTATGTGCTCATCATTGCCTAACACTTTACATGTCTTAAGTCAGTTAATTTCTTACCAATTTTATTTTCACGTTGATATAACTGAGCCACAAAGAGATTAAGCAATGTCATGAAAGAAGTTTGAAATGCATATTCCAGGGTATCTCAATAAATACAAATCCATAAAATTTACATGGAGTATACAAGGTATTAGGGATTCCTGGAGCCTCTTAAGGAGCCAAAGATTGAGCTGCACTGAATTACAAATGCTATTTTACCAAAGATTTCTATAATTTTTGCTGAATATTAAACATTAATGGATTTAGGCAGCAGATGCATAATTTTATGTTAATGTGTACCAGAGAAAAAGCTTTTAGTGAAGACCTACTGTGTCAGACACAAAGCTATGTCCTAGACATCAAGCACTGAACAAAATAGACATGCTAATGAAAACATATTGCATATTATTGAACTTTCAAGGTCACTTTGCATATTGATAGAGTGAAATTTTGAACCTAAAGAACATTTGATTCAACATGCCTTGTTGTTCTGTGCTGCACCTAAGATCTTAACCATTTTTTGAGTTAATGATTATGTCAATAATGCCACATGTCAACACCCATTTCCAGGCATACAAATAGAGTTAGATCTACAATGACAGGAGTAACTTAAATGCTTTTGATAAGTAAAATGTTGAGTAAATTTTCAAAGGTATTTTTTACTTAGGTAAAGAGAGAAATTCGGTACTGATTATAAGGCTTAACTCATCCATTTAAAACCGTAGAGCAGAGTCCAGGAAAACGTGGACTGATTCCATCTCTTCCTTCACCACTTTCCACACCATCTCTCACCTATTCAGTTGCTTCTAACATACCTCAAGAACGTAGTTCCAAAGCCATACGATGGTTTGGTGCACTAATTTAAAAGTTAATAATGTGTCCATATTCTGATAGTTCACACCATAACATGGGCAAAGAAAATACAAAACATATTGAATACCTACTTTTTCAAACTTTACACTTTCTTTTTTTATTATTTATAAAAGTTGCTTTTCCATTTACTTCAGTTTAATTGTTTTGGAGTATTAGTTTTACTTCTTAAACATAAGTTAGTTGGGAAGTACACTTAGCTTTTATGTTAAGTCCCTTGGTTCTGTAAATCTTGGAGTTATATTTTATTGTGCTAGTCACAGAACATTGCAGTTAATTATGTTGCATTGCACTGTCCTTGGCAAATGTTAACTTCAGAACTTCTGGCATTTACTTACAAGAAACACAGAGCCTATTATAGTTTAGAAACTACAATAGGCAATCACCTGTTCAGGTTCCACAGTACATTGAAATCGCATTGTACACATTACAGCTAGGAGAAATATAATATGTTTGGTATTTATTTTTCAAATGCTAGAATATATTTATTTGTTTTTCCTAAAAAATGTAATTTATTTTGGCATTTTGTAAAAATTTCACAGAACTTACTTTAGGTTTTGATATCTTAAAAAAATGTTTATTCACGGAGTTCCTATTAGTTATTCCAGAGGATGAACTGGGTAAATATGAGCTTCTTACATATTGTGCAATTTCATTTAAATTCCATTAGAAATATGTTAATATATTTACAGTTCTCTTTCATGGAAATAAATAAATAATTTTCAATTGCTTCATGGCCTGGTAACAATTATTCTTAGGTGACGTGAGATGTACTTCGTGAGCAGTCCTTTGTTTTGATGAATATTAAAGCATACATTTATAATAGTTAACAACTATTTTTAGATTACTATTGTAATGACTTAGGTTGGGTATTACCAAGATAGCTAGTGCCTGAACTGAAAGAATTAATATTTGGCTTCATTATAAAGAGAGCAGTATTGAGCTCATGAGTACTTTTGTTTCATATCATCTTCTCAACACAAGCTTAATTATGATATTACAGAATAAATTCAATTGCACACTGTTTATCACTATCTGTGGGTAGCAGAGAGGTTTTATTAGGAAAATGTCACCATTTTCCTAGACTGTTACTGATTTAATAATCAAGTTAAATTGCTACATCACAATAATCATACAACACATAAAAAGCTGTGCCACTATAATAACTTTGATGTCTTAATGAATTAGTCTGCCAACCATATCTCATATGGCACCATTATATTTCAATAATATTCTAGTTACATATTAGTAAAATGTATTTTACTGTAAGTAAATGTGGTCATAAAAACTTATTATGTTAGTGATTGAGACATCCAAGGTTTTTTCCATGGTTAGTCCTCTAATAGGGATTAATTGACTGACACTGTTGACTTCCTATAGGGTTAATGATGACCAATGACCATCACGTTAATAAATCACAATTTAAATACCAAGGATAGCTTTGAAGTTTTCATAGATATGATGCCGTAACATGGATAGTGTCTGCGACTTAATCCTTTATAATTTGAGAACTGACAAACCCAACACTTGCTGATGTAACCCTCTGTGGCTCAAGTATTATTGAATTGCCAGATTTTTGCCACTGATGCTCTCTCCATTTGCACATAATTAATTAGTAATAAGTGTGGAAATTGTATTATGACCTAGTTATAGATCTCTGTGGACATCTGTGTATTTAGAGAAAATGATAGTTCTAGATAGAATGCACGAAACTAATTTAAAATGTCATTCAAATAGTGCTTTTCACTTATAAATGTACTTCTGAGTGAGATGTATCTCACTGGAACTTTTAAAAGCCATTGTTCTTGAACACGCTTTAAACACTATGGAACATACTGACATTTTGAACTTATAACGCAGTATCTTTGGATGTGAACTATCACCTCTGATGAGATTATTATTGATACAAACAGCATCTAAAGCCACTTGGATGTTTGGAAAAATCAGGTTTTGTTGTTGTGTTTTTTGTTTTGTTTTGTTTTTGCTTACACTTTCTACTTTCATATGTGTTAAACCTACTGGAAGTCTCTAAACCACATACCTTAAGTAAAATTTTAGGATTGGAATATATGATCCTTCCAGGTAAGCTAACTGACTCAATTTGTGAGCTCAATAGGTACCCTACATCATTATTTGTGGATATTTGGTAAATTTGTCTGATGGAATTTCATGCAGAGACACATAAGAAAACCAAAGTATTCATCACTGAAATATTTTAAAAAGTGACATTTTACATAAAGGTTAGAAATATGACTGTTCATATGTGTCCATTTTAATTTATTACATGTAAACAAATGGTTATGATTTTATTTGAAGATGATTTCACTGAGTTTTCCATGGAGAGGTAGCTTATGCCAAAATTCTTTGGAGAAGTAGGGACTAAAATAATGCTAGTAAACAAAATCATTTCCACTTTTATATTAGCCCAATGCCTGGATTTTCAGGCACAGAAAGGCCCATGCAGTTTATGAACTATATTCATTTCATTAAATACCTATTCCTTAGGTTAAGAGTGTGCTCTCAGTGTCTTTTCTTTATATTCATCTAAAAATATTTCAGGAATTAAACCTGTGATTACTCTATAATTCCAACTCTATAGTACTTGTCATTCTTCAAGATACCCCAGTTTCCTGGGCCATCTCATGACAGGTGTACTGAAAGGGACCCACTTATTTTATTTAACTTTTTTTAAAGAGAATTTTACTGAATGTCAACATAAAGAGCTTCTGAGAAAAAAACAATAGAAGCTATTCTTAATGAAACTTGCTTAGTAGTAAATACTAAACAAAAGATGATGAACATATTTAGTTTTTAATGGCACACTCAATTTTAGTACTCATCATTGTCCATGTATTTACAAGATATTTCTTGAGTGTTTACAAGTGCTAGTTTCTTTGCTTATTGCTGAGGATATAGGGAAAAGAGGTCCCTGCTCTCTTAGAATGCCCAGTCTGGCAGGGCATTGCACATAAAACAAATCATAACCGGGGGGTTCCGGAAGATGGCGGCGTAGGAGGACGCGGGGCTCACAGCGCGTCCTGCCGATCACTTAGATTCCACCTACACCTGCCTAAAGAACCCAGAAAACCGCCAGAGGATTAGCAGAAGGGAGTCTCCGGAGTCAAGCTCAGACTAGAGGCCCACAGAAGAGGGTAGGAAGGGCGGCGAGGCGGTGCGCGCTCCACGGACTGGCGGGAGGGAGCCGGGGCGGAGGGGCGGCTCGCAGGCCAAGCAGAGCCCCCGAGTCTGGCTGGCAAAAGCGGAGGGGCCGGACGGACTGTGTTCCGACAGCAAGCGCGACTTAGCGTCTGGGAGGTCATAAGTTAACAGCTCTGCTCGGAAAGCGGGAAGGCTGGAGGACAAAGGGAGGGAGAGCTGCTGAGCCCCCGGACGGCAGAGCTCAGCTTGGCGGGGAACAAAGGCGCCAGCGCCATCTCCCCCGCCCATCCCCCAGCCAAAATCCCAAAGGGAACCAGTTCCTGCCAGGGAACTCGCTCGCTCCGCGCAAACACCCAACTCTGTGCTTCTGCGGAGCCAAACCTCCGGCAGCGGATCTGACTCCCTCCCGCTGCCACAGGGCTCCTCCTGAAGTGGATCACCTAAGGAGAAGCGAGCTAAGCCTGCCCCTCCACCCCCCGTGCACCTTGCCTACCCACCCCAGCTAATACGCCAGATCCCCAGCAACACAAGCCTGGCAGTGTGCAAGTAGCCCAGACGGGACACGCCACCCCACAGTGAATCCCGCCCCTAGGAGAGGGGAAGAGAAGGCACACACCAGTCTGACTGTGGCCCCAGCAGTGGGCTGGGGGCAGACATCTGGTCGGACTGCGGCCCCGCCCACTAACTCCAGTTATACACCACAGCACAGGGGAAGTGCACTGCAGGTCCTCACCACGCAAGGGACTCTCCAAAATGACCAAACGGAAGAATTCCCCTCAGAAGAATCTCCAGGAAATAACAACAGCTAATGAACTGATCAAAAAGGATTTAAATAATATAACAGAAAGTGAATTTAGAATAATAGTCATAAAATTAATCGCTGGGCTTGAAAACAGTATACAGGACAGCAGAGAATCTCTTGCCACAAAGATCGAGGGACTAAGGAACAGTCACGAGGAGTTGAAAAACGCTTTAAACGAAATGCAAAACAAAATGGAATCCACGATGGCTCGGCTTGAAGAGGCAGAGGAGAGAATAGGTGAACTAGAAGATAAAGTTATGGAGAAAGAGGAAGCTGAAAGAAAGAGAGATAAAAAAAATCCAGGAGTATGAGGGGAAAATTAGAGAACTAAGTGATACACTAAAAAAAAATAATATACGCATAATTGGTATCCCAGAGGAGGAAGAGAGAGGGAAAGGTGCTGAAGGGGTACTTGAACAAATTATAGCTGAGAACTTCCCTGAACTGGGGAAGGAAAAAGGCATTGAAATCCAAGAGGCACAGAGAACTCCCTTCAGACGTAACTTGAATCGATCTTCTGCACGACATATCATAGTGAAACTGGCAAAATACAAGGATAAAGAGAAAATTCTGAAAGCAGCAAGGGATAAACGTGCCCTCACTTATAAAGGGAGACCTATAAGACTCGTGACTGATCTCTCCTTTGAAACTTGGCAGGCCAGAAAGGCTTGGCACGATATCTACAGTGTGCTAAACAGAAAAAATATGCAGCCGAGAATCCTTTATCCAGCAAGTCTGTCATTTAGAATAGAAGGAGAGATAAAGGTCTTCCCAAACAAACAAAAACTGAAGGAATTTGTCACCACGAAACCAGCCCTACAAGAGATCCCAAGGGGGATCCTGTGAGACAAAGTACCAGAGACATCACTACAAGCATAAAACATACAGACATCACAATGACTCTAAACCCATATCTTTCTATAATAACACTGAATGTAAATGGATTAAATGCGCCAACTAAAAGACATAGGGTATCAGAATGGATAAAAAAACAAGACCCATCTATTTGCTGTCTACAAGAGACTCATTTTAGATCTGAGGACACCTTTAGATTGAGAGTGAGGGGATGGAGAACTATTTATCATGCTCCTGGAAGCCAAAAGAAAGCTGGAGTAGCCATACTTATATCAGACAAACTAGACTTTAAATTAAAGGCTGTAACAAGAGATGAAGAAGGGCATTATATAATAATCACAGGGTCTATCCACCAGGAAGAGCTAACTATTATAAATGTCTATGCGCCAAATACCCGAGCCCCCAGATATATAAAACAATTACTCATAAACATAAGCAACCTTATTGATAAGAATGTGGTCATTGCAGGGGACTTTAACACCCCACTTACAGAAATGGATAGATCATCTAGACACACAGTCAATAAAGAAACAAGGGCCCTGAATGATACATTGGATCAGATGGACTTGACAGATCTATTTAGAACTCTGCATCCCAAAGCAACAGAATATACTTTCTTCTCGAGTGCACATGGAACATTCTCCAAGATAGATCATATACTGGGTCACAAAACAGCCCTTCATAAGTTTACAAGAATTGAAATTATACCATGCATACTTTCAGACCACAATGCTATGAAGCTTGAAATCAACCACAGGAAAAAGTCTGGAAAACCTCCAAAAGCATGGAGGTTAAAGAACACCCTACTAACGAATGAGTGGGTCAACCAGGCAATTAGAGAAGAAATTAAAATATACATGGAAACAAACGAAAATGAAAATACAACAATCCAAACGCTTTGGGATGCAGCGAAGGCAGTCCTGAGAGGAAAATACATTGCAATCCAGGCCTATCTCAAGAAACAAGAAAAATCCCAAATACAAAATCTAACAGCACACCAAAAGGAAATAGAAGCAGAACAGCAAAGGCAGCCTAAACCCAGCAGAAGAAGAGAAATAATAAAGATCAGAGCAGAAATAAACAATATAGAATCTAAAAAAACTGTAGAGCAGATCAACGAAACCAAGAGTTGGTTTTTT